>NW_009212139.1:0-5646 GCF_000690835.1 Fulmarus glacialis
TCGGGAGCTATCTTTTGGAAACTATTGGTTATTACACTTTTTACCCGTTCTCCTCGGAGAGCCAATTCATGGGGGGAGACAGCTTCCTTCACCTTCCCCTTCTCCTCCAGGCTGATTACAATAGCTCTTGAGGATTTTGAATATCCTTGGGATGTTCAAACCAGTGTGTTCCTATTGCTATGTCTCCTGAATGTGTTTCAGGCCTTGTTTAAGGTTAAACAACTATTTAAGAATACCACCCAGAGATCTGCCCCGAGGCTGGATAGTTATGAGTGGCAGGGTGTGTGGGATAGTATGGGCAAGTACCTCGGACAGTGGTCACCTCCAGTGTTTTGGAGCTTCACCCCTGAACAAGTGCAGAATCCTGAAAAGCTAGTAAAATATTTGGAAAATATATGCTGTCACCCTGGCAATTCCTGCCACCAACCTGCTGCCTGGCTGGAAGAAGGGCAACCCAGAAAAATGGCAGATGGTGCAGGATGTCAGGCTGAGTGCTCTATAAAGTGAAAAGTGTTTTAAAATACAGGTTTGGATATGAGAAAAAGGTACATGGCAGAAGAGCTGCAAGAGAAGGAAGACTTGTTCATAAATGCTTTAACTACTTTCTGCCTTTTTCATGGTATAGGTTGCAAGATAATCCTGATATAATGCAGCCATACTTTTTCTGCAACTTAACATCTCTTAATTTAAAGAATCTAAAAAAGAAAGCCAATAACTTTGTCAACTTTACTGTCACAGCTTTATTAACCAAAGCTTTTTAGATTACAGATTGTCTAAAAAGAAAATATAAATAGACACTAATGTAATACGTATTTTTAAAAATAAAGTGGAAAACAATACAGTTAATTAGTTAATGAATGATCCAAACCTTACATGGTTTTATTAGGAGCATCTGTTGTACAGATAATCTGCTTTTCATTGCCATCTGTCTATCTATTGATAAGACTTGAAAAATCTTCACCTGTCCCAGCCCACATTTCACCACTGACTGGACATGCGACTTGTATCACAGCAACAGAGAATGGAGAAAATGAGTGTACACTCAGGGTTTGGTTTTGGCAGGCTTTCTACATGGGTGGATACCCTCAATGTTTTAGAGCCCTATGGAATTTAATGGGCTCCTATGCACCAGACAGGACTTGCATCCCGTTTGACATCAGTGTTTAAAATATCCAGACATCATTATAAAGCTGGATTTTCTCACATTTATGTGAGAAAATGGCAAGAGACACTATAAGGACATTTTTTTGGGCCTCAAACACTGGCAATAGAAATTAATTCATTAATTTCTGTAATAAGGACATACTTTCTGTCTTATGAAATACAGTCTGTTGGAAAAAGAGCCAAATGATGCAAAAACATAAAGCAATGGAGAAAGCATCTACTGTTGAGTCATATACTTTTCAGGAACAGATACAGCATTATTACAGTCATGGTTATCTAACAATATATCATTTGGGAACAGAAAACAACTATTATTGGGTAGATGGTGCCAAAATTCAGTTCCCTTCAGTTTAATTTGCTCAGATACATGTGGATTCAGAGAATGTGCAGAGGAAGAGTGAATCTAATATTATGGTGAAATTAATATTTAGTCATGTATCCTACATTGAATAGACAACAGGCTGATAGCTTAGTCATTCTCCTGCCCTATGGGATTCAAATCTTTGACTGCAAATAGGCAGAAGAGGGACTTGAAGCTTGGATTTACACAACCAAGATGAATAATCTGCTGGTCAGAAGCTTCTGGATGTCTTTTGTTGTTGGATGCTTTGTTGTTGTTATTTTTATGGGGTTTTTTTGCTTTTGAAAGAGGAGGTATTGCACAGCTTCCAAAATTATGAGAATATGTAATAAGGGAGGAAGTGGGGCTGAGGAAAAGGAGTTTTTTCAGACGGAAAGGCAAGCACAGTCATTAGAGAGACACAAAATACTGTCATCAAAGGCTACTGTTACAGTGAATAATTTGTCTTAATCATCCATTGGGGATGTCTGGTAAAGGCATATCTGTGTATACGTGTCAGTGTCTGGGGTCTTGTAATTATACTGTATTTAGTTTCCCCTTTTAATGATTTTTTTTTTTTGCAAATAGGGATAGTGTTAGGGTGTTCTTTCACTAAATGGTTATATTTGCATTCCTCAGTCTTGGGAATCCTAAAACAAAAGATGAATCTGTGATTTTCCCTGTTTGCTCTTCTTCTGACAAATTCTGCAACTGATGACTTGCCTGTTGTTTGTTATTTCAATAACAATCATGCCCTTAGTTTTAATACCCTAGAGAGATTAGATAAAATTTGCACTGCCTAATACTAAGACTTCTGATATAGTGGGCCACAAAAATAAAGATGTCAGTATGTGTGGAGCTGTGGAGTGTAGAAAAGAAGTCACAAGTTTCTTAACATCTAAAGCAAACATCAAATTTGTTATGTACATTGATTCCAGAGGAGAGGAGAGACCATAAAAGTCATTTAAAAGATTCTAGGCGTATGAAAGCTTGATGTTTTAATAATATTTGTTGGTGAGGCTCAAAATTGTCTTGCACACAGAGAAAAAGTAGCTCGGGGTCTTGGAATACATAGTCTCTCAGTGCAGAAAAACAATCTTTCTAAATTGCAATTTTTTTTTTTTTTTTTTTTTCCCAGAAGAGAAGAATTTACTTCCCAAGTCAATATAAATCTTGCATTGTATACAAGCAAAGTCTGGTCTTCTTATGTTGTTCTTCCTTCAGATCCCTTTTTTTTCAAGGAAACATTCGGCTACTGAAATTCCACTTAAGAGATTCCCATTTCCCATGGAGGCTGCCTCTTGCAGATTATGCTGCATGGCCTTGAAGAATACATTCTGTTTTCTGGAGTGGCCTTTCTATTGAAGGAAAGATTAAATGTGCGGACAGTGGCAGTGAAAGTTTTTCTGGTAATAAGCCTGAAACCTGAACTGCATAAGCCATCGGGAGAGTTCATTGCCCACATCTGATTCAGTGCTTGGCCTCCGCTTTAGGAGTGTGGCCAAAGGTGGACGCTAGTGCCAGCTGTGCAGCGGTTTTTGTTTGTGCATGGTGTAGACACCTGTCACCTGGTAACTGAGACCGCCAAATTCATTTCATAAGCCAATGAGCCCCTATTAGAAGTCATTCCAAGACATTTTGATTTATGATGGAGAAACTTAAGTTACCTGAAAGTGCATCACATATGCAGAAAAGAGTTAGAGAAATATTTTTATTGTTTACTAACCTAAGGTACTTTTCCCTTTATTAGTTCCAGAAAGTTCATATTTGTGCACATATTACATATCATATCTCCCAAAAAAGAAAAAGGGAAAAGAGCACCTGGGATCAGTCACAACACCTGCTGCAGAGGTCCCAATTATTTCAACAACTTATGTATAGATGATAGGATAACTGACACCTTTTACTCTAGAGATTAGTAACAAAACAAAAACAAACAAAAAAAGCAAAAGGACTAGAAATTCAAAAATAGAGTAGGTCAAATGGGTAGGACAGCAAAAATGTTAATATAAAGGAGCTTTCACAGTTAAAAACAAGGCTGCCTGTTTATTATTTGGAAAGTTGATGGGTATGTTTCCGTATCTAACTCATTTAAATCCTAAGCCTTGGTTAAGTTACAGACCTATGATTTGTATTGTACATTTGGATCTTTCTTCAGTTTTAATTTTAGGAGTAGATTTTTCCACCTGCTTAAATATAGTTTATTATACCTGAATCATTATTTCCCCTTCATACACACAGAATAAGACCAAAACATTCACTGTGTACTCAGAACAGACATTTTGGCCTCACAGTAATAATTTTTACACCTGCTCATGAAGCCCACCTGCAGCTTTTTAAAATGTATGTTTAGATTTACTCCCAGCTGTTCCCGTGGCTCCTGTGTTCTTGCTTGCTTGACTTCTTCATCTGAAGTTTAAGATCTAAACACCCACACTTACTGAGCAATTCACAAAAGTGAGTAACTCTTTGCAAGTAGTGATTCACTTTTGCTGTTACTGCTTCATTTGTGCTCTGTACGAAATGACAACCGAATACCCATTAAGGTGCCAGTCAGCTCTTCCACCCGGTTTCAGCAAAGGCCATGGCATTCTCGGGGGCAGACCAGTCAGTCTTCAGTTCTAGTATTCAAAGCCAACACTTTGTTGAGTGTTAAATTTAGTGAATCTTTGCCTTACCATACACCGTCTCAGAAGCAAGAATAAGGACCTTAATAATTCAGCCAAATACCCACTTGCCTAATCTACCCAAATTCTCATTTCAAAGATAGAATTTGGTCCTGAAACACAGATCTGTTACTTAGAACTCATACTCTTTGAGGAAAAGTGTTACCCAAAGAAATAACTTGCCCAGCTCTTGAGCATTTCTTTTGCAGCTGCCATAGACAAGAAACCATTTCCAGCACTGTGCCATGCAATGTGCTAGCTGGCAAAATCCAGCTTAGAGGGCTGGGAGCTTCAATCCATTTTGGATCATAAGAAATCAGTGTGTTCGTTTGTCATCTCAAACAGCCATGCCTTTGTCCATGAACAACATGCAAGTCAATGTGCAGAGCAGTTTCAAAACATAAAAATCTGATGGGAGTACATGGTTCAAAATATTTGGAGATAATGCTCAGGTGCCACGTTGATAAGTATAGGACAGATCTTTGGAAAAAGGCAAAAATAAATAACAGGAAACATCAAATAGCCTTTCATCCCTCTGTCCTGGTTTCGGCTGGGATAGAGTTAAATTTCTTCCTAGTGCTGTGTTTTGGATTTAGTATGAGAAGAATGTTGATAACACACTGATGTTTTCAGTTGTTGCTAAGTACCCCGCTAGTCAAGGACATTCAGCTTAAAAAACAAACAAACAAACAAAACAAAACAGGCGCTGGAGGGGAGCAAAGCTGGGACAGCTGGCCCAACTGGCCAATGGGATATTCCATACTATGTAACGTCATGCTCGGTGTATGAATGGTAGGTGTGTTCCAGGAAGTAGCAATCGCTACTTGGTTATCGGTCAGCATGGGTGGTGAGCAATTGCATTGTGCATCACTCATTTTTGTATATTCTATCATTATTATTATTATTATTATTTTCCCTTTTCTGTTCTATTAAACTGTCTTTATCTCAACCCACGAGTTTTTCTCACTCTTACCCTTCCGATTCTCTCCCTGTCCCACTGGGGGCAGGGGGGCGTGGAGGGAGTGAGCTAGCGGCTGCGTGGTATTGGCTGTCTGCCAGGTTAAACCACGACATCCTCACAGATCATTAATGACTGAAAGCTTTTACCACCCGATTAATGTTGGATAGGGTATGGTAATATTAGTCCAATCTCCTAGCAAGAAAGACCAGATCCACAAAAAAAGATTTATGTCCTGCCTGTGCACCAAAGTCCCACTTAGATCTTGCTTTGGGAGACTAAGTCCAAAAATTACAATTTCCAAATCTCTGCTCAGCTGTTGTTGGAATTAGCTAAGATGCAGAGATAGCCCAGATTTTACATTCATTTTAACTGAATGTTTTCAGTTCTGCTCTGGGAAAGGCCAGAAGTTTCTCATATGGAGCACTAAGATCCTCATGTATAAGAGTTGTCAAAAACTCCAGACATCTCATCTTTCCCTCTGTCTTCTTGAGGGTTTAAACCTATCACTGGGCCCA
>NW_009212139.1:5683-9102 GCF_000690835.1 Fulmarus glacialis
TCTGTGAGAGGGTACCAGAGCAGGACCTTCACCAGTTCATTGTTTCAATGACTAAGATTCCCAGCCAAAGCATGGGTGACTAGAGTTTTCTTTCTTCAAAAGCACCAAGTTTAAGTTCCTTTACTCTCCAGAGCACACCTTTTCCAATGCAGACACACGTGCAACCTCTCTTGTTTACT
Organism: Fulmarus glacialis; assembly: GCF_000690835.1. NCBI lineage: Eukaryota > Metazoa > Chordata > Aves > Procellariiformes > Procellariidae > Fulmarus > Fulmarus glacialis. The sequence continues at coordinate 5,863 of NW_009212139.1, forward strand.
TTGGTCTAGGCATTGCATGGCATGTATAAAGAGATATCAAGGCAAAAAGCTAAGGTGAATATGTCTCTGTAAGCTAGTAGAAGAACCCATTGTTTTGAAAAAGAAGGAGGGAAAAAATGAGAGTACGTGCTGCACTGCACCCTAAAGATGTTTTAAGTTTCTTTATCTAAGTGTCTGCGACCCCCATTCACTCTCGTGCTGAGACTGGAAGATCCTGTGGGTCCTTTCATTGATCTAAGTCCATACATTCACATTATAAAAAATGCTGAAACTGCATTGGGAGTCAGAGAACAAGCTGAAAAAATACTGCACAGGAAGGGTTGCATTTGCTTCATTTACTGATTTTCCTGTCAGGCCAGCACCAGAACAGTGTATGTTACTGCCAGTATACTGATTTTGTGAACAAAACCAGCATGCGGCCTGCTGGAAGTCAGCCCACTCCAACTAGCTTCTGAAAACGACAAATCCCATCTGATAATGTAAAACTTCAAACAGTGCTGGAATCAATTTACCACAATTAATTCCCTCTGCCCCCAAAAGGAAGCTTTTGGTACATGATGAAAACCCAATTTGAAAGACTGTCAAATTTAAGGATTTTTTTTAGCAAAGTTCCCCTACCACTCTTCTCCAAGTAGTAACTATTTCTTATTCCTTAGCAGGCAAATCAAGCACATATCTGACTGACAGAACCTAGCTCCCAGACTTCACCAGGTGGTATTGGCTGAAACTTAGGTAGACAAGTCTGGCTTTAGCCCCTAGGCACAGCTCTGCTGCCATGTACATAGCTGGTTCCATCCAAATCTGAATATTCATATCCAAAAAGTAAATAGAAATTGCTTCTCAGCATATGTCATTTCAGTCTTTTCTGACTATCTGGCATAATCTTCACGATATCCAGAAAAAGGTATTTTATAGCCCTAGCATTCTGGATAACTAAATTCCACAGTAAGTGGAAAATTTATCATAAATTTACAGTAGCATAGTTTTCGTTCACATAGAATTGCAGACAAGTGCAAACGATTGCTGCTTTTTTCCAATGTATACAGCCACATTTTCAAAACACTGAATAAATATTGACTAATGAATTAGTACTGTAATTAAGTCAGGAAAGATACAGAAACAAAAGAAATCCTTTTGTATAACACTCCTCAAACATCACCCCAAAAGTCTTTGTCACTATCCTGATCTAAAAAGAAGATAATTAGGAACACTTAAACTGAAGTTACTGGTAAGGAAACCAGATTTCCTGTTTCCTCGAGGTTGATATATTTGGTATCTAAAAAATCAAGACTTGATTGAAATTTCTGTTCTGCAGCTTTCATAACATCCCTCTCATCCCATCAGAATGGATTCCTCATGCTGAAATTTAACGTGCCTAATTTATGTGCCCAGTTTAGACCTTACTTCATTGAAAATATAAGATCATGAAGCAGGGAGGGGGGGGAAGCAGTCAGTGTAAACTCCTACAGTCCTTACACTGCTAACAGAAAGAAGCAACTCCCCTGAGAGACCTTCAGAGGGACACTTAGTCCACCTAACTTATGTGCCTCTGTCTTCCTTTAACAGTCAGGGCTTGCACAAGACAAGTCAATGCATTTAAGTGTTTCCTTATGAAGTCTACAAGAAAGATTAAGCATCTACATTGGATTCATACCCATTCTAACTAGTTATCTTCTGAGGCAATTGCAGAGGTGGACAAAGTTAGTTGTAAAGGACTACAGTCCAGCCTAGGCCACCGTAGTTTGGTGGATGTGACCTCTCCCTTGCCCTTCCTCACTGCCAGCTAAAGGGATGAGTTTATGGTGCAGCCTTTCCTTTACTAGAATCATTAACAGTGCCTCCTTCCTCTACCCAGAGGCCAATTTTTATGTTAATATCTTTGAAAGTTTCTCCCTCCAGACAAATTCAGCTTCAAGCAGCCAGTAAGTTCAATAGTTATTAGAGGAAAAGCAGAGACACCTACAGAACAAAAATGGGCCTTAGTAAAGCAAATAGAATCTGATTCACTGAAAGATAGGGTAGTGCCTCAACGTCCTGCCAAAGGCTTTAGAAAATATATTTTAGTTAAGGAACAATTACCAAACTCACTAGAGGGCAACAAGAACATTATGTGGCCTCTATTATGAATGAAGTTAGACTAGAATACCTGCAGAACGCCTGCAGTCACATCCACTGTGGAGTCATAGATCAATTCCCTTGACACTCTCAATGAGTGCTGCACACTCACTTGTCCTCTCCTCTCTTTTCTTCCTGTTTTCTAGAGCAATGAGTCAAGTTCAAATTCCTGCTTCAAATTGTTTTATTCTTCTGGGCCAAAAATATCTTAAAAAATTATTAAATTTTGGGTTGGAAATGGTGGCCAACCATTTCATTCCACTGGCACAGTGAATTTTCTACCATTAGAAAAATTTCATCTCTGCTAGAGACATGCTTTCTGGGACTACAGAATGAACTTTCTCCAGAGGTTAATGACAGTATCAAACCTGATTATTTTCTGCTGCAATTGCCAAGTATATTCTTTTGACAGTCATTTGCAATATAACTCCTAACAGTGTTTTCATTAAAAAAAAAAAGAGAAAAAAACATAGGAACCAAATGTTCACTGAAACAAAAACTGCACACTGCACATAGGGAGCAAAAGACGAGAGAGAAGGCACAACTGAGATGTCAGTCACTTTGCTTAATACATGTTGGAAGTCATTCAGAGAGTTTGATGCAGAACTCGGTGTAAGAAGATGTACATAGAATGTAACGTAAGATCATGTCTTGTTGGATTTAAAAGTGACAGACGGGAATTTCCTTTCATGAGCTCAGTGAGATACAGAATTACATAACCAAGATTCTCATCAAAGCACCTGGACAATGCCAATGAACCTGCGGCCATTTAAACAAGCAGAGGAACTACTGTATGTAAACTATGAGGAAGGCCAAAGGAAGGGAGGCTTAGAAATCTGCTCAGGAGGGAGGTAAGCTAGCCCACAAGTGAAGAGTTGGGCATGGTCATAGATCAATAAAATCAGTGGGACCTGGAGAACGAGTCAGATGGATGGTCACTAGGAACTCAATTCAGCTGCCCATACATGGGGATCATGAACGTCTTTGAATGCCCTAGGGTGTTAGTCGAGACCAACCTTGTTGGCCGTTGATTAAATGGAGATCAAATCTCCATTGATTATAAAGGAGGCTTAGCTACGTAGTTCTTCTTTATTTCTTCTCTCCATCATTTACCAGCAGTCCTGG
>NW_009212140.1:0-691 GCF_000690835.1 Fulmarus glacialis
AAGAAAATTAACTCTATGCCAGCCAAAACAAGCACACAAACATAGAATAGACAAGGTGTTAAGTACAATGGATTGAGGAAGGAGACGAATTTGCTTCTGTGCAAGGAACTCGCTCTCAGCAAATAAACTGGAGTTCTCTGAAGGGGTAAATGAGCAGGTGTATATCAGGCAATTAATATTGCTGATAAGGGAATTTTTAAGTGGATGCCACCTCCAGTAGCTCTGGGGCTCAGGGATTGCTCCTGCCTGGCCACTGGAGCCCAGACCAGTGCATCTGAGGTCCTGGCTGTACATCCAGGCTGATGGACACATCTGCTGCTTTCCCGTTTGCAGGTTTAACCAGTAGCAAAGCTGAGCCTGTAACACCCCCACACACACACGCACGCACACACAAATACAAAACACTAACACTGCCAGATATACAGATGGCCACAGGCAAGGCGATGCCTTCAACAGCACCTATGGATAACACTACCAGGACTCACACAAACATTACGTACAAACAGCCCAGTCCCCTTCCTTCTCTGTAGCTGCTCAGGATTGAAGTTCACTAGTGAAGGCACACGCACACACACATATTCAGAGGTCCCCCAAGCACCGGCACGGCACATCTGATACCCCTGCCCAGATCCCAGCCCCTCTTACCTACCCCACAGGTCCCTTACTCACCAGCAGGTCCAGCTCAATGCCC
>NW_009212140.1:968-8042 GCF_000690835.1 Fulmarus glacialis
CCCCGGCCCCCCCAGCAGCTGTGCCCGGGACACGCACACCGGTCCCGACCCAGAGGCTGGGCTGAGACCCTCGCCTGCCCCAGCGCCTGGCACCACCGCCCGGGGTCCTGCACCCCCCTCTGAGTCCAGAGAGAGGTGATCAGGTGCAGGACTGGGTCAGGCAAGTGCTTTTACACCATCAGTAGCTGCTCACACATGACCCATCCCCTCCTCTCTGCTCACTCCCTTCCCCTAAATGTTCCTCAACAAGTTTTGCACAGTTCCACAGGCCCCCCTCAAATATCCTAAATCCTTCTGTTTCTCTTTTTTCCCCCCTTCTTATCAGTTACAAAGCCCAGGGTGCCCCTCTCCAAAGCTGTGCCTGGAATTTCTTGATAACCTGTCAATTAGTTACTGAAGACTTTTGGTCTTTGTTGCCTTTGTTACTTCTTGTGCACCAGGTTTGTGTCTCTGTGACTTATTATCCTCTTTTGCATTTTAAGGGTCCTTGCTCGGATGACTGTAATGAAGTGGATGCTCTCACCTTCCACATAACTGCACAGAAGCGTTTTAGTGTCAGTGTGAGCAGAAGTGCTCTGTGCCTGCTCAGGATTGAAGTTCACCAGTGAAGGCACACACACACACACGTATTCACAGGTCCCCCAAGCACCGGCACGGCACATCTGATACCCCTGCCCAGATCCCAGCCTATCAGTTTCCTATGATTAGTACTACAAAATTCACTACATGGAGGAGATGCATGGGGCTTGGGTAGGCAAGAAGAGAATATTTTGATGTGGAAAAGCTATAGCAGAGCTGTTGCCACTGCAAAAATCTTTCATTACTTTTTGCCTGAATCACTGTAACAAGAATGAAAACAGTTAAATATTTGTACCTGTGTCAGGACATGATCAGCTGTTCGTTTCTTTATTGTACCAATAGCATGTGTGTGATGTTGTATGTACGCAGCTGAGCTGCAGCTCTCAGCTCTTCACCACAACCTGTCTTCAAGATGAGGTGAAGAGATAGGAGCAGTACTGTACACTGTGGAAATTTACACTATAAAAAATGTATGCTGCTCTGTTTAGATGAGTTTATTTGTTGTTAATTTTATTTCTGTATTTTCATGAGAAGTCTTGAGTCTAAGATAACCAAAAACTAGAGCAGCAAAAAAAAACCCCACAAACAAACCAGAAACAGAGGTGTTTGGTTTAAGTTCTTAACCTATGGACATGTTGCAATCTGCTGCAGCCTGTCTGCTGAAACACACAAAGAAAAGGCATTATGACATGTATACGGCATCATGGAAGAAAAGCACTCAGATCTTCCTCATTGCCTTTCTTATTAATCATTTCTTCCTATGAGCAATGTATCAGGCAACAAAGGTTTTTGTGAAGCTAATGCTTCCTGTCTGGTTGCAGCTAATGTCTTCAGAAGAAGCGTTTCCTGTAATCTGGTGTTATCTTTGCAAAGTGTGGATTTGCTGTGGTTTATTGTTCGTGACAAGAAAAAGGAGCCAGATGCAAGCTGAATTGTCTGTAACCTAAGTTTTTTTGAATGTGTACTTCCTGCCCAGGCATACGCCAGCTCCAAGCTGGAGGACAGCATTTAGTTTGATTAGTTATGTTTTAATAAGTTTAATTACTTAATTTCTTATACTGAATTATAAAAAGGAAGCCTTTTATTTAATTTAATCCTGCATTCTGTATTTAAATTTTTTGATACATCCGTGTTTTAAATGAAGAACATCCTGCCGTAGAATATGCAGTCCGCTGCAGTAGCACAATGAAGAACTCAGGGGCATGAAGGCAGAATTTAGATCCAGCTTGCTGGGGAGTGTGATAAGTCTGATGTTTGCGTCAAAAATCTGCCCACAAGGAGCCACAGATTTGTAAAACAGTGCTGAAGTTCTTCATCCAGTCAGTGTTCATCCTTTATGTGATTTCTGATGTGTGCACAATTGATTCTGATCTTGTGAGTTAAAGTGCATGGTATAATTACTAGGAAGAACTGTACTAGCTTGTTTTGCACCCAGAGAGATGTTTTACATTACAGAGCTTGTGCTCTGTCTGGCTGAGTTTGAAATATCGAAAGCCACAGACTCTCAAATTTTTCTATGGAAACAGGTCAGCAGCATCCTGTGGCTCACTCCTGCAGAACTGTCCCTGAAGCTGGCATGGATCCACCAGCTCCTTGAACCACACACAGCACAAAGTGGAGTGAGGGAGAAGGAGGAGATCTTTGGGATGTGACGGCTGGGAAAAATCTCTTTTAGACCTTATCAACAGCACAAGACAGAACAACCTAAAGTCTGTTTTAACTTACTAAGTCCAAGGAGTCCCTTCCAGTAGCCAAAGGTTTACTGTATTGGAAGGCCGGGCAGACCCTACCTGCCTCTCCAAAGTTGCCGTAGAAGAATCAGGTATCTGTTTCATTCAGCCTTCATCATCTTCTCTTTCATAGTGAAATTTCACTACTTGTCACAGAATCACAGAACAGTTGAGATTGGAAGGCAGCTCTGGTAATCATCAATGCCCTGCTCAAAGCAGGGTCAACTAGACCAAGTTGCTAAGGACATTGTCTCGTTGGCTTTTGAATATCTTCAAAAATGGAGGCTCTACCACCTCTCTGTGAAACCTGTTCCAGTTTTTGATCACACTCACTGTAAATAAAAAAAAAAAAAAAGAAAAACCTTTGATTGATAAGATCCTTCTGAGCCTTGTCTTCTCCAGGCTGAACAGTCGCAGTTCTCACAGTCTCTCCTTATATGAAAGGTGCTTCAGTCCCTTAATCATCTTAGTGGCCATATCCTTGTTGCACAGGGGAGCCCAGAACTGGACACAATATTCAATACAAGGCCTGACCAGTGCTAGGTAGAGGGGAAGGATCACTTCCCTTGACCTGCTGGCAGCATTCATCCTAATACAACCTAGGAGGCTGTTGGCCACCTTTGCCACAAGGGCACATTGCTGGCTCATGTTCAACTTGGTGTCTGCCAGGAATCCCCAGGTCCTTTTCTGCAAAGGTGCTTTCCAGACAGTTGGTCTCCCCCCCCCATGTGCTGGTTCCTCACCATGTGCAGGACTTTGCATTTACCTTTGTTGAACTTCATGAGGTTCCTCTCTGGCCATTTCTCCAGCCTGTCTAGGTCTCTCTGAATGTTGGCACAACCACCTGGTGTATTAGTCACTCCTTTCAGTTTTGTATCATCTGAGAACTTACTGAGGGTGCACTCTGCTCCATTGTCAAGGCCATTAATGAAGATGTTACACACTACTGCATCTATTATTGATCCCTGGAGCATGCTTCTGGTCACTGACCTGCAGCTGGACTTCATGCCACGGGTCACAACCCTCTGGACCCAGCCCTATATCCAGTTTTCAATCCACCTCACTGTCTACTTACCCAGCTCCATACTTCATCAGTTTGTCTGTGGGGATGTTGCAGGAGACAGTGTCAAAAGCTTTACTAAAGTCAAGATAAATAACACCCACAGCTCTCCCCTCATCCATGGAGCAAGTCACCTCATCGTAGAAGGCTGTCAGGTAGGTCAGGCATGTTTTCCCCTTTGTAAATCCATGCTGACTACTCCTCCAATCATCTTCTTGTTGGCCATTTCTCCAGCCTGTCTAGGTCTCTCTGAATGTTGGCACAACCACCTGGTGTATTAGTCACTCCTTTCAGTTTTGTATCATCTGAGAACTTACTGAGGGTGCACTCTGCTCCATTGTCAAGGCCATTAATGAAGATGTTACACACTACTGCATCTATTATTGATCCCTGGAGCATGCTTCTGGTCACTGACCTGCAGCTGGACTTCATGCCACGGGTCACAACCCTCTGGACCCAGCCCTATATCCAGTTTTCAATCCACCTCACTGTCTACTTACCCAGCTCCATACTTCATCAGTTTGTCTGTGGGGATGTTGCAGGAGACAGTGTCAAAAGCTTTACTAAAGTCAAGATAAATAACACCCACAGCTCTCCCCTCATCCATGGAGCAAGTCACCTCATCGTAGAAGGCTGTCAGGTAGGTCAGGCATGTTTTCCCCTTTGTAAATCCATGCTGACTACTCCTCCAATCATCTTCTTGTCCTTCATGTGTCTGGAAATGGTTTCTAGGATAAGTTGCTCCATCAGCTTCCCAGGGGCTGATGTTAGGCTGACTGGCCTGTAGTTTCCTGGATCCTCCTCCCTAAAGACAGAAGTCACATTTGCTGTCTTCCAGTCTTCAGGGACCTCTCCTGATCACCATGACCTTTCAAAGGTTATTGAGAGTGGCGTCGCAATGACATCAGCCAGCTCCTGCAGCACTTGTGGTGTGTCCCATCAGGGCCCATGGACTTGTGTATGTACATTTTGTTTAAATGTTCCCTAACATGATCCTCCTCCACCAAGGATAAGTCTACCTTGCACTGGACTTTCTCATAGTTTTCATAGACCTGAGATTGCTGAAGGCAAGTCGCATCAGCAAAGACTGAGATGAAGAAGGCACTGAGTCACGTAGTGTATCACCCTTTTCTGTTTTTGTGACCAGCTCCACTGCATATTCAGCAGCGGACCCACATTTTTCCCTAGTTTTTATCTTGCTTATATCCCTGTAGAAACCTTTCTTGTTGCTCTTCACATCCCTCATCAGATTCAAATCCAGGCAGGCTTTGGCTTTCCTAACCCCATTCTGCAAGTTGGGGGATTCCTCCTGGGTCATCCTACCCTGCTCCAACCTCTAGTACACTTCGTTTTTATGTCTGAGTTTAGGCAGGAGCTCCTTGCTCATCCATGCAGGCCCACTGCCACCTTTGGTTTGTATCCTACTCATTGGGATGGACCATTCTTGAGTTCGGAGGAGCTGAAAACCAACCAGCTATTCTGAACCCCTCTTCTCTCCAGTACTGTCTGCCATGGGATTCTTGAAACTCAGATTCCTGAGCAGACCGAAGTCTGTTCTCCTGAAGTCCAGGGCTGTGAGTCTGCTTTTCATTTTTTTCCCATTCTTTTCAGGATCCTGAACTCCACCATCTCATGGTTACTGCAGCCAAGCCTAACCCCAACCTTTAAATCCTCAACCAGTTCTCGTCCATGTCCTTAACAATAAATGGAGTAAGAAGAAAAAGAAGGGAAACGAAATTAAGAAAACGGATAGAAAATATTTTTATCTTTCGAAATTAAACATATGTTCCTGGTAACCTATAAAGTGAAAACAATTATGCAAATGTTCATATAATTATGTTTCCAGATTTTTGTTAATTCTCAGAATTATCAAAATGAGTGACTTGTGAAGTCCTCTTCTGTTCTGAAGGTACTATAATTTCTCTTTTCCGTCTGAAGCCAAGCCCTAACCTATCTGCAAAGCAGGCATGCGCAACTTTTTTCCACACAGACCAAAAAGTTGGGTGGAAAGACTGATATTGTTGGACAGATCAGAAAAATTGTTCTTGTAGGAAAAGAACTGGCAGTTCAAGCCTATGATATTAGTAATGGATTCTATAGATCCAACTTTTTCAATGTATTCTGCTGCTCAGTGAATGTGACATTACAATTAGCTCAAACAGAGTTTGGTGTGACCATGGCAGGCACAGGTTTTGTCACTGTAACCCTGAACGGGTAAAGCTTTGTGCTGGAGTAAAAGAATGCAAGTTTCCTGTGTGGGTCGCCACAATACTTTTTTCTCATCTCTCAGTTGCCCTGTTTCAGTTTGATGGTAATGATCACTTTGTCATCCTGCAGAGTCACATATGGAGACCAGGACAGATGCACCACCTGTTCTGCTATTACATTTCAGCTTTCTCCTGTGGAATTAAGGTAACCCCCCCACCCCACCCCAAATTTCTCTTCCAAATGCTCGAAGGACTTCTATTTTTAAATCAGTGTGTCATTGGTATAGATCAAATGAATCTGTATTGGTTTTATTGACGGTGCTTGCAGTGAAAGAAAGAAATGCGTTGTGCAAATTGTCCCACTAGAATTACCCATGTCTATCCATTTGCTACATAAGAAAATTTAATTCATCACCTTTGTCATCTCGGCCAAGCCTAAGTTGCTTACTTATATTAGTTGATGTGGAGAATGCTAGATAACTTCACTTCCCTGTGAAAGCAAGATCCCCTGTCTAACATTGACCTACCTAGCATCCGTCATAGCAGCAGTTTAATCACAAAAGATAGAGCTCTTCATGAGCTATTGTCATTGCTTAAATGATTTTGTATTCCAGAAAGCTGATGTAGGACATCATTCCTTCTATGTATTACTCTTCTGCTAATAATATGCTCTGTCATTAGAAATGATTCCAAACTGCTGGAAGGAAAGCTCTATTGACCTTCAGGGAAATTCAGATCCAGACCTGGACTTTGTAGCTAATTGGACTTCTAAATTCCAAGTAAAGCAAAGTGAAAAAAAGCAACGCTTAAAAGTACGTGAAGGGAATAAAAAGGAGCACATCTATCTGAATGTGAAACACAGTACTTCTTCCAAGAAACAGATGATGAGAAGACAAAGAACAGAGGAGAAAAAGAACATGGAGAACAAAGGTAAAAGTCTGTTAATAATGGGAAAGATATGTGCATTACTGAATAAACAGTCTAACAGATTTCATGTCGGAATTAGAGATTTGCATTTGTATGCTGAATTTTTTTCTTTTCTATCCTGCTGTTTGAAGTTGGGAAGGATGGGCAGTTCAAGGCAGGTTAAAGTTGGAGACTTGCAGCTCCAACAGAGTAAGTAATGTGTGGTCTGATAATTTCTGTTGATGCCATATCAAAACAGTCATTATATTTGGACTTCTCTTCAGACGTAATCCTGAGTTATGACTGATCAATAAGCCCCTACAAAGGGAGAAGGCTCAAAGGAGATGGGCAAGTGCAATGTGCTCATGAAATATGCAGTGACTGAATATGGCTATCAGAAAGAAAGTTGAACTTAACGTTAAGGGGACCAGAGAGGTACCTTTTTTTAGATTAACAGTTGTATCAGTTGGGTGGATCAACTGGCTGTACCAGTTGGGTGGATCAGCTGGTTGTGCAAATTTTTGTCCATGAGTTAATCAAAAGAGTGTGAATGTCCTCCTGAGTTAGCCAGACCAGCACGGGGCGGGGGGGG
>NW_009212141.1:0-281 GCF_000690835.1 Fulmarus glacialis
CTGCCCAGGCAGTCAGCAGAGGTTGGTTGATCCTGAAAGAGAGACATGAGCAAACGCTGGCAGTCACATCCCAAGCTGGGGCGGGAGGGCACAGAAGGGGACTGAGAAGGAGGAGGGAGAGGTGCAATGGAGGAAGGGCTGTGAATTTTCTCAAAGTGCGTCCCTGGGCTGCCAGGGTCAGGGTCAGTCCTTGCCTCTGGCGTAGGAGGCTTTGGGGAAGATGAATGGCTGAAGTAGCTGGGGCATTGGGGGAGCCCAGGGGTCCCATGGTGGATGCGCCC
>NW_009212141.1:339-13201 GCF_000690835.1 Fulmarus glacialis
CTGTGTCTTTTTGCGTGTCTCCTAGGAAGGAACGTGGGGGCTCCCTGTGTTCCGTCCTGCCCCCAACAGCTTTGCCAGCTCTTCATGGGGAGAAAAAGGGTTAACAAGAGTTAAAAGAAGAGTTACAGTCAATGGCTCAGTGTCCAAGTGGAAAGCGGTAATGAGTGGTGTCCCTCAAGGGTTCATACTAAGACAAATACTGTTTAATATCTTCACCAGTGCCATAGACAGGGGGACTGAGTGCACCCTCGGAAAGTTTGTGGATGACACCAAGCAGAGTGGTGCAGTCGATACGCTAGGGGGAAGGGATGTCATCCAGAGGAACCCTGACAGGCTTGAGGAGTGGGGCTGTGCGAACTGCATGAAGTTCAACAAAGCCACGGGCAAGGTCCTGCACCTGGGTCAGGGCAATCCCCAATAATAATACAGACTGGAAGATGAATTGGATTGAGAGCAGCCCTGCTGAGAAGTACTTGGGGGTCCCAGTGGATGAAAAGCTGGCTATGAGCCGGCAATGTGCACTTGCAGCCCAGAAAGCCAACTGTAGCTTGGGCTGCATCAAAAGAAGCGTGGCCAGCAGGTCGAGGGAGGTGGTTCTGCCCCTCTACTCTGCTCTGGTGAGACCCCACCTGGAGTCCTGTGTCCAGCTCTGGGGTCCCCAGCACAAGAAAGACATGGACCTATTAAAGCGGGGCCAGAGGAGGGCCACAAAGATGACCAGAGGGCTGGAACACCTCTCCCATGAAGAAAGGCTGAGGGAGTTGGTGGTGTTCAGCCTGCAGAAAAGAAGGCTCCAAGGAGACCTTGTTGTGGTCTTTCAGTATATAAAGGGGGCTTATAAAAAAGATGGAGAGAGACTTTTTACCAGGGCCTGTAGTGATAAGACAAGGGCCAAGAGTTTTAAACTGAAAGGGAATATTCCGACTAGATATAAGGAAGAAATCTTTTATGATGAGGATGTTGAGACACTGGAACAGATTGCATAGAGAAGTTGTGGATGCCCCATTAGCGGAAGTGTTCAAAATCAGGTTTGATGGGATTTTAAACAACAGGATGTAATGGAAGATGTCACTGCCCATGGCAGGGGGGTTGGACTACATGGTCTTTGAAGATCCCTTCCAAACCGAACCTTTCTATGATTCTATGAAGTGCAGAAATATGAACAAAAAATGGTAGGAAAAAGGGAAAAAAGAAGAGAGCTTCTTAATTTCAGAGGAAAGAATGTAAAGGAGGATCACGTAAATATCACATTCTGTCTGGAGGAAAGTGTACTATGTACTAACATAGGGTCAAAAGGAGCACAAAGCATGGCCTATAGTGGCTGTAATCAGTGACTGTAGCTATCAGCAGTACAAACGCACTAACGAATGCAAGGACGACTCTGGTTACTTGGACGGGACAGTGTAACCCATCTAGATGGCAAGATCTACGTTTGGCCCTCTAAGATATAAATGACAGAAGAAATTGCAACCAAGATAGATGAGTTAAAAAAAGAGAACACTGGATTATCACTGCAGTTTTCTGAACACAGTTTCCCAGTGCCTGTGGTTTCCTGGGACGTGGCTGTCTGCCCCTGAGATGACTGCAAAGTCACTGCGGCTCAGGTTTCTAGATTGGTTACCCCTTTTCTGCATAGCAGGTTTTGCAGGGTTGTGTGAAAGGGCTGTAAAACCCATAGGATGCTAAAGGAATAGTAACCACTGAGTCTGGAGTAGGAATGCAAGAAATTTGCCACTTAAGCCATGACAGTAGATTGCCATATGGGATATTGTCAGTGCGAGAAAATTTTCAGAGGGCCACAAAATTTGTTGAAAAGTATCCTCATGCTTTAGGGAGGAATGACAATGTTCGCAGCACAAACAGAAGTTATACTGAGTATCTGTCAACACTAAGGAAGGTATTTCAAAAAATGCAAGCAAAACAGCCTCGGGGAAAACAAAATCTTTTCTTCTTTTTTTTTTTTAATGAGACAAAGAATTGTGTAGCTGGACTACAGAAAAAGCAAGCAGGATATTCACCCTATGGCAAAACATGTCAGTTCTCTGGGTTGAAGACTCCGAGTTACAAGAACTCGCTCTGTGTTAAATTATAACACATTCCTCCCAAATTTGTCGGTATCTTCAGAGCTTTAACATCGCCAACTGAGGACTCAGAGCCTTTGGTGTCTTAAAGACATGAGAGAGAGATTTCTAGATGTCTGAAGAGCTCCTCAAACCCTTTCACTCTTTGTTTTGTGTTGACAATTTTATCTATCATGCTCCTTCATTTAGTATAAAGGAACTTTTGTCTGATAATATGCAACATGCTTCCTAAGGAAAGGTACACGTTTTGTTCTCAAGTAACAGTAAAAACTTTCCATTAAAAATATTCTTTCCCAACTAGAGTTAGGAAAATTGTAGCAGGATAGGTTTTTCTGCTGCTGTAAACTGGCTTTCCAGCACGTACATAAGGGCTTAAATATAATTGTAAAAATAATAATATCTGACCCACTGCGAAACAGATCCAAGCTTTACCTTGACATGCAAATCACCTGTTTCTCTGTTGTGCAGCTTCCAGAGAAGGCTGGAGAGTGATGCTTGACCTGTATCAATATAGTAAGAGGGGTGGGCAATGGAAGATCCTTCCTTAAGCTGAAGAATGCCTCAAACTCTGGTTCCCCCTGCCAGAAAGTGGTTTAACCAGGACGCTTTTCTTCTGATACTCCTCTGGGTATGGTTTCGGGTTGGAGGTGATAGGAACATGGCGGCTAGAAAACCCAAGTTCTTGCTCAGGCTGGGGAGATGTTGTATTAGACAGAAAGGTTGAGGGATAAAATATTATTTCCCTGGACTGTTGTGTACTTCAGGGACTGAAATCTTGCTTGTTTAAGAAAGAAGGTCACCAAGAACAATATAAATGGAAACTCAGGAAGAGAAAATACACCTTTTAAAGACCCATAGGCAGAAAACCTTTGCAGGGCCTAAAACACATGCCTGTAAATTACTTTCTGTTCCCCAAATGAAATGAATGTTCAAGATACCATTATTTTATCCTAATGCTCCATGATGTACCTGCTGGTAACTCTGTGCTTTACGTAGCATTCTTGCAGAGAATGTTGGGCTCTACTGGGGACATTCGCCTCCTCTGAAATCCTTAGCCTGTATGCTGAATGAGTAGTTGTGTTATGGAGAGGCTGACGAAGTATTGTCATATTCTCTCCATTTCAAATAATGTCACAGCTGCTGTATCTGCCTTGAATTTCTACATGCTGTAGGATGGATTTCTGGGATTCAAAAGCCTCACCGTATGATAATAAGGTACTGTCTAATTTGGAAAACAACTTACCTGCGTCCTTTTCTTTCTGATTTGATTTCAGATTTTTTTTTGACCTGCATTTTTGTAGTGGATTGTGAATTCATTATTTGATTTTGATAGATTATTGGACTCTGTGGCAGGGGAAAAGTTCTGAGGCATGAATGAAAAGTTTCTTTGCTAACAGGCTGTTAAATGTGCTGTGGTACTAAATGGCAGTTATCCTTCAAAACGAGAAGTAGGGTGTTCAGTTCAGCTTGGCTGACCTTGTAGGATGGCATAAAGTTTTCAGAGTTTATCTTTTGTACTAGAAATTGCATGCCTCCTTTGTGGATGGTTGTTTTCAACAGAAAAAGTGAAGAGACCTTAATGAGGTGCCATGTGTCAGGTCTGGAGTCAGATTAAAAACAAATAATTAAACTATATCCCTTCCCTATCAAAACAGATTGTGATATGTTTGTGGAAAGGAGCTGAACTGACATATCATGTTTTGACAGTCTTTTGGGACAGTCAGTCACACTTCAGTATCACATATAAAAGTTGCAGTTCTATTCATACGAAATACATGTTTCAAGCTATAACTAATTCTTGTTTCCATAACTATTCTATACTGGCAATAAAATCAGAGCCACACACTTCTGAATGCCTGACAGGGTTTGAAATCCTTCTAGTTCTATATTGGTTTCAGGTATGAAATAGGATAACTCTGCTTTTGCAGGTAAATTATAATCCACTGAATCCAGAGGAGAGTGTTCTACAAAGTATTTCTTGCTAAAAAAAATCACTTCCCTGTGTCACATGTCAGAGAATGACATGCAAAACTGTCGGAAAACAAGTTTTTATAAGAAAATTTTGACAATGTACCAATGTGGGCAACTTGCAGCTATGGTTTTAACACAAAATATCGGGAAGTACATGCTCAGCTGGTAAATAGTGAGTTTCTGCCTATTCCCAATGGTGATGAAAATTTACCTTTGTGTATCATCTTTGTTTACCATTCGTGATACTAGAATACTTGTCACTTGAGGGCAGGTTCCTACAAGTTCATCACAATAGAAGACGCACACATATGCCTCAACAGATAATTTGATAAGCATAGATATCATCAGCAAAAACGGGGAAGACTTCGACTAATAGACTCCGTGAGCACAACTCTTCCAAAAAAAGTCTCAAAAACCTCAACCAAACAGCAACCAAGACAACAGAAAGACTACAGCCTTGTTCCTGCAAGTATGTAAACATGCTTTAGGTCTGCATGGACTGCAGGTTAGATAGCAAAACTTTTACAAGATTATAATTTCGGCAGGAGCACCCCCATATTCCGAAGGATTCCGGTTTATCTGAAATGTTACCAAATTTTTTGAACTGTTTTTGATCACTGGTTTGAATGTGTGCACAATTCTAAGAAGTTTTCCAAGATATGAACTGTCAGTTGCTGAATCTAACTAACGCACCTGCCAAATCTCTTTCTCTGTCCAGTAGATTTCTAACACTTAAAAAAAAAAAAAAAGACCGGCTCTTCTAGTCTTCGTAATCATAGGCAGCTTGTTTTTGTTTAATAAATTATTCTTGCTTGTTTATTATAAGTTCCTCTTGGTGGTTTTATGTTTTTCCTTCTAATTATTTGTTCTGTTACTTTATAGGGAACAGAGGTTAGGTTGTATCCTGTCGTTATCTCCAATCAGGAGTTCAAATAGGATCCTATCAGATTCTAGATAAATGAGACTATAGCATCTGATAAAAGATTTTTTTTAACAAAGCATATGAAAAATCTGGGCAACCAGTACCATAATTACCCAGATGACTGCTGACCACGCAATGGCTCCCTAGGTCAGATGGCTGATCCAGTCTTGGGTTACAGGATCCTTGCATTTGCAGCTGATGAAAATACAGTTTCTGAGACTGTGGTTCTTAACTTACATCCACTGTGCAGTAATAATTATACAGTGTATTTGTTGGTCCTCTTTATCTACTTAATGGTTTACCTGTTGTTTAAGTACGAGACTAATCATAAGTTTTAACAACCTGTATAATCCAAACAATACCAAGAAAAATTCTTATTCAATACTCCATTTCACATTCTAATAAACTGCATTTACATGTTTAATTTTTTTTTACATTAGCATTGTGTGTCAATAGGCTTCTGGTTTGAGTCTAAACCACGGTGTTAGTTATTTCTCTAAAACAATTCTCTGTAATGAAATGAAGTCACTGAGTAAGTTACCCAGGAGTCAACATGGGCATCTTCACAAGCAGAACTATCTTGAGGGAACCACAGACTGGGGGTGCAAATGTGTATAGATATAGAAAACTGAAATGGCACACATGCAATGTGGAGTGTCTGTACACATGCATAGAAGAAGATTCTTCACCAATGCTGCATATACTCAGAACAGTTACACTGCACACATTCAGCAAGTCCAACAGACCTGATATTGGACTTTCACAGTCCCCTTTGCACTGAGAGCCCATTATAAGTTTCCTTTTCTTCTTAGAAATCACATATTTTCCATTAGAATTATGTGATTTATCAAGTTTTTATTAATTGCTAATTGTGTAGACTTCTTTTCTTTTGAAGCACTGAGGCTTCAGGCATGAAACTGCACCCATATGCAGGTATTCTACTGCAGACTTTCATGGAAATTAATGGAGTGTGGTATCTAAGTCAGTTTAGTCTAAAGACATCAGTGCTTTATCCTCTGATTCCTGTTAAATATAAATGGTCCTCTCTGTATTGTTTTTAATCCACTCTTGTAAGCTTAATAGCTTGAGTTATCTGAATAATTTTTCACAGCTACAGGTATTCATGTGCTTAAGTATTTTCAAGGTTAAGATCTACACAAGATTTTCGTAAATGCCTTTCTAAACACTTTGCTTTAGAGCACGTAATTTTAAATGCTACCTGTCAGTTACTTACTGTATGTTATATTTATCATCCATAGATTTGTAATAATGAAGCATTTAGGAGCAGATTGTTTTGTTTGTTTTGTTTTGTTTTAGAATTTGTAGTTTCAATAGCACTGAAATATTTAGTCTTGAACACTGAATAGATATTCATTTAATCATTCTGTACTTTAATTCTTGTACTTTATTGTTCTTTTGTAATTGCTACTATAAGCAATAAGCTTATATGAATAATTTAATGGGTTTTTTTTCCTTATAATGAAAACCTCTGCTTACAGGCTAACAGACAATCTACTTCAGGCTCTAGGTTCTGATTTTCTGAGTGCCATTAAAATCCACAGTCATTAGTAGCTAAAATTGCTGACATAGTAACATAGTAGTTTACATATTATGAGCAGAGTAGGTAAAGGAATGCATATTTTTATTAATTAACGGTGTCATGATGGTAACATTCCACACAGCCTGCATGCATGGTAATATTGTCCTGAATAAAACCAGAATATTTCCCATTACAAAATCACAGCTGAACACGTCCAACTCCCTCAGCCTCTCCTCACAGGGCAAGTGCTGTCATCCTTGACCATCCTGGTAGTCCTCCACTGAACTCACTCCTGTTTATTGATTTCCTTCTCACACTGGGGTCCCAAAGCTAGATGCAGTGTGCTGGCTGTGGTCTACAGAGTGCTGAACTGTAGGGCTAGTGTGGGAGTGAGTCAGAATGGGAAGTAGGTGAGAACATCAGCTAATACTGAATCCACTTCTCATCACTGCAGCAATTTTGTTATGGATTCCCATATACATGCACACACTTGTACTGAACCTATTGCATACACATCCTCCTAAAGTCATGAGAGAAGCACATAAAGTTGTATGTCTCTCCTTTATGGACAATCTACATCTTCGGGACGGCTAAAAGGCAGCCTAGGAACAGCGTAATAAAAGGTAGCTCTTTAGGACTTTGGAATTGTAAGACTTCAGTAGTGATCTTGTTTCCATCATTTTTTTGCCACTTTCTCAGTATGTTTTTTCCGTGAACTGTAAAATAAGGCTAATGAAACATAGTCTCCTGTTTAAAATGCTTGGAGCACTTTCATTGAAAAGTCCTATAAAAATGCTAATGGTGGTGTTATACACTGAGCAGTCTGAGGATGCTCATTCTGCTTTTACAGATATCGTGGATTTACCACCTTAGTCTGAGGATAGCGATAATCTTAATACTTCTAACATTCCTAAAATCACTAGGATTTTTTCAAGCACACAGATAGCATTTTAATCACATTGCTCATTTCATCTCTTATGTTTGTGATTTTCTCCTTACTGATGGAGCAGCTGATATCTAGAAGTTAAATTAATTTGCTTTCATCATCTGTTACAGCTTAACCAACCTTACAGGGAGCATTTGAGCACAGAGATGAAGGTGGGTAAATTATAATTGCAACATATTTTGAATAGGAAGTCATAGTCTGTTAGAAAACCCAGGCAGGTCACATAGTTTTACCCAGGCAGTTCATTCTACTACAGTATTGTTAAAAGTGATTTAATCCCTTTATAGTACAATAGCTAATCAAGTACCATTCTTATCATGTCTAGTTTTCTGGTTTCAGTTTTCATTCTCTAAAGTGTTTTTTATCAACTATCACTCTTCTTCATGTTGATGTTAATCTAAACAGAAAACCAAAAGATTGTGGCTTTCTTGTGACAGGAATAATACATATGGACTTGCTTTTGCAGTCTATTTGTGAGGTTAAATTATCTAGTACTCACTCTTTCTCCATTACTAGGTTCATTATCAGTCCTGAAAACCTTTTCTGTATGAGCAATGTCAGTGAAAAACTATGTACGGATTAAATTTTGCCTGTGCAAGAAGTCCATAGATCTGTGTTTACAACTTAAATCCCATTTATGATCTCCCAGGAGAATCTAACTGTGACTTACGTAGCTTATGTTTAAACTTCCTTCAAATAAGGAAGAGTTATAAACTTCATTAATTTGGGGCTGCAATTTGGAAAAATGTATTGTCTGACAAATTACCACTGAAATAAGCAGATCAGTGCTATTTAATGAAATGAGTAGAATATCAGTGCCACAAAGTCTTGGGTGTTTTGCTGTTATTTCAGGAAAGTCAAGCTTTTACTTCTTCTTTATTAGGTCAAAAGGTTTAACTACCTTCACATTGGGATCATCATTCTTTCATTTAACTACCAAGATGAACTAGAGGAAGTATTGTGTCAACACTGTGGAAACTGAAGAAGATCATGAGATCATAAATTCATAGGAAATTCAATATGGAAGGTCTCAACTCTAACCTTCTGCTCAAAGCAGAGTCGTCTGTGGTATCAGACCAGGTTGCTGAGGGCTTTATCTATTTGGGTCTTGAAAATCTCCAAGAATGGAGACTGCACAACTTCTTTGAACAACTTGCTGCACTGCTTGGCTGTTCTTGAGGTGAAAAAAGTTTCCCCTTATATCCAGTCTGAACCTCTTTTATTTGAGTTTATGTCCAGTTCCTCTCATCTCCTGACATTCACCACTGTGAAGAGCCTGGTTCTATCTTGTCCATGCCCTCCTTATAAGTACAGGGGGGCTGCTGTTAAATCCCCTCAAAGCTATCTCTTCTCCAGACTCCTTCAACTTCTCCTCACAGGGCAAGTGCTTCATCCCCCAACCATCTTAGTGGAGCTCTTGGATTTGCTCTACTTTATCAATAATTCTTCTAGTTTAGGGTTCCCAAAGCTGGATGCAGTATTCTTTAAAAGCATGACATATGCTGAGTAGCAATTGTCCCTTCCATCTTCCAGCAACCAATGATGTAGAAAATGGCTGATTTTTAATAGCCACAAATGAATCTGTACTCCACAACTGAGTCTATTCTGGTTTTTTGAAGGACTTAATTCTGTAGTTTCAGTCTTCACGGCATCTCAACTTCAGTGTTATATTAAAAAAACCCACAACTCAATTTTTTTCTATACATCTTTTGCCTCACAGTTTTATTGATGTTTCCTAGCTGAAAGAGTAAATATTCACTCCATGTTCACCTTTTCCATTCATGATTTTATAAACCTGTATAACACTCTCCTCCTCAATCATTGTCTTCTAAGTGTAAACATCCTTTCTAGTATCTCTGGTCATCCGTTCAGACCTTGTCTGTGTCATTTACTTATCTTAACTAAAGTGATCAGAACTACAAACACCAATTCAAGGTGTGGGTGCACCACACCATATATTTCAGCAGTATCATAGTTATATTTCTGGTCTGACTCTATTCCCTTTTACATAATTCTTTCCTGTAGTTTGCCATTAAGTATTCTTTCTTTGTTTTCAGAAAGCTACTCACAGTGACTTCAAAATCCCTCTCCAGACTGGTAAAAACTAATTTAGAGCCCATTGTTGTAAGGTCCTTAATCAGCAGATGATTTCCTATTTGCATTTATCAGTGAAGAACTTAATCTTCCCGCTTTGTTGTTTTCAGATATTGAGGCTTCATGGTAGATGACAGATTCCCCTTAAGCCTCATCAGGTTATGCTTTCTGAGATGTATGCCTGTGGTGGCAAGGCATCCTTAGGGGGCAGAGCGAAAGTAAGTTGTAACCTCCTGTAAAAGCCCGAGCAGAAGTTACAGAAGGTGTGAACGTTGAGATGCTGGTCACTGAAGCCTAAACCAATTACAAAAAATGCTTTGTTAGCAGAAGCCTTCGACTGTTTGCCCTATTTTTGCCACACAATTTATTAGTATGTTAAAAAGCACAGGTCACAGTACTCAAGATGGCCTATAACTAACATTTCTTTCTCATTTTTATGTGGTTTCACTTTTTCAAGAGAGAAGATATTATTCTGAGGGTCTTGTTTGTTTGTTTGTTTGTTTTGGTCTGGCTTTTATCTATTTCTAAGAGACAATGTTGAATTTGGGTACATTATGATCACTATTAAAGGAAATGTCTTGTAGGAAATTTTTTTTTTAGTTATAGCCTTAAGGACCCAGTTGGTCCTGGACAAAGTTTGGAGTTAGATCAAGACTTAATTGTCTTCTTCTTGTTTCCATATAATTTACTTTAAAAAGGGGGAATTTACAATATCTAGAAGCATAGTTTCTCTTCATGATGTTTATGTACCTAAGGAGTGGGGAGAGTAATAAAATTATTTCTCCTTTTAAATGATGTGTGGTATTTATCATTCATTTAAGTATTTTATGATGCTATCACCATTCAAACTGGGAGATTGGTTGCATTAATCTTTTCCCATATTCCTTTTTATTGTTCACTGAATTAAATCCATAGACTTCCTGTGGAACGTATAAATGGTTAGCATATTTATCTAATTTGATCCTGTCTTTTCGATAAAACATACTGACACTTCTCCATCAGATGCTTGGTTTTGTACATATTCTGAGCTCTCCAGAAGTGATAGCTGAGACCTACGTGAGGGATTCTCATCCAAAGCAAGGTGCAGCTTTAATGTTTTTGTCAGATTTCTGAGCAGAACTGCCAGCGCGGATGAGTTTCAGATGAAAAAAACAAAAGTATCAGCATCCATCAATATGAGCTGTTACTTTTCTGTGTGGCGCAGTCAGAAACATTCACTTATCTCCATTCCCACCATTCAGATTGACATTTGTTTATTTGGAGGAATTGAGCATGTTTTTTTTAAAAAATAGTTAAAAATTCAGTTTTCACTAGAAAAAAGATGTCTGAAGTATGACACAGTCACAGTCAGTGAAGATTTTCAAAGGAAACAATATTAACATAGAATTTAATGGGCCATCTTTTAATTTAGGAGGCTAATGTATAGTAAGACCTACTTATTGGAAGAAATTAGACAAATTCACACTAGAAAGGAATTGTTGTAACTTTCTGACAGTCAGAGAGCAATTGCCTTCTGGAACAATTTACCAAGGCTGCTGCATTTGTTAGAAACCATGGAAGCACCTGAGAATGGTCACATAGGAATTAGGGTTTCTTCCCAAAAAAAGGTGGCAGGATCAATAGCCTAACTTCAGTGCATCTACACTAATGCACACAGCATGGGCAACAAACAGGAGGAGCTGGAAGCCATTGTGCAGCAGGAAAACTATGATATAGTCTCCATCACGGAAACATGGTGGGATGACTCACACAACTGGCGTGCTGCAATGGATGGCTATAAACTCTTCAGAAGGGATAGGCAAAGAAGGAGAGGCGGTGGGGTAGCCCTGTATGTTAGGGAGTGTTTTTATTGTCTAGAGCTTAATAATGGTGACGATAAGGTTGAGTGTTTACGGGTAAGAAACATGGGGAAGGCCAACAAGGCAGATATCACGGTGGGAGTCTGTTACAGACCAACCAGGATGAAGAGGCAGATGAAACTTTCTATAAGCAGCTGGGAGAAGTCTCACAATCACTAGGCCTTGTTCTTGTGGGGGACTTCAACTTATGTTGCTGGATGTCTGCTGGAAATACAATACAGCTGAGAGGAAACAGTCGAGGAGATTCCTGGAGTGTGTAGAAGATAACTTCCTGACACAGCTGGTGAGTGAGCCAACTGGGGAAGGCACTCCGCTGGACCTGTTGTTTGTGAACAGAGAAGGACTTGTGGGTGATGTGATGGTTGGAGACTGTCTTGGGCATAGCGGTCACAAAATGATAGAGTTTTCGATTCTCGGATAAGTAAGGAGAGGGGTCAGCAGAACTTGGCAGAGGGCAGACTTTGGCTTGTTCAGGAGCCTGGTTGAGAGAGTCCTTTGGGAGGCAGTCCTGAAGGGCAAAGAAGTCCAGGAAGGCTGGACATTCTTCAAGAAGGAAATCTTAAAAGCGCAGGAGCAGACCGTCCTAATGTGCCCAGCAGGGAAGAACGGCCTGGCTGAACAGAGAGCTTTGGCTGGAACTCAGGAAAAAAAGGAGAGTTTACGACCTTTGGAAGAAGGGGCAGGCAACCCAGGAGGACTACAAGGATGTCGTGAGGTTATGCAGGGAGAAAATTAGAAGGGCCAAAGCCCAACTAGAACTTAATCTGGCTACCTCCCTGGAAGACAATAAAAAATATTTCTATAAATATATTAGCAACAAAAGAATGGCTACGGACAATCTCCATCCTTTATTGGATGCAGGGGAAAACATAGTGACAAAGGATGAGGAAGAGGATGAGGTACTTAATGCCTTCTTTGCCTCAGCCTTTAATAGTAAGACCAGTTGTTCTTTGGGTACCCAGCCCCCTGAGCTGGAAGACAGGGTCAGGGAGCATAATGAAGCCTCCATAATCCAAGGGGAACTGGTTAGCAACCTGCTACACCACTTAGACATACACAAGTCTATGGGGCTGGATGGGATCCACCCAAAAGTACTGAGGGAGCTGGCAGAAGTGCTCACCGAACTGCTTTCAATCATCTATCAGCAGTCCTGGCTAACTGGGGAGGTCCCAGCTGAAGGGAAGGTAGCAAATGTGATACCCATCTAAAGGAAGGGCTGGAAGGAGGATCCGGGGAACTACAGGCCTGTCAGCCTGATCTCGGTGCCATGGAAGGTTGTGGAGCAGATCATCTTGAGTGCCATCATGTGGCACGTACAACCAGGTGATCAGGCCCAGTCAGCATGGGTTTATGAAAGGCGGGTCCTGCTTGACTAACCTGATCTCCTTTGATGACAAGATGCTCTGCTTAGTGGGTGAGAGAAAGGCTGTGGATTTTGTCTACCTGGAC
>NW_009212142.1:0-514 GCF_000690835.1 Fulmarus glacialis
GGGGTGCTCGCGGCACGGCCGCAGCGAGTCTGCAGAGCGGGGACTCCCTTCTGGCCAAGCCAGCGGCAGCACCCAGCCCGCCAGCGTGCATTGCCTGCACCTCTGCCTGCTTCATTCTGCAGATACTTGAAAAGAAATGAAGGAGCCTGTTCTGCTGCTGCTTTTCTCATTTTTTTTGTTTTTCCCAGGTCATGAATTGAATTCTTTCTTTCCTGGTGAAAACTCATTATTCATCCGTTTAATATTTGTAAACTTGCCTTGAAATGCCAATGACCAGAATTGACCTTTCAGATATTTTTTTTCATCTCTTTTTCCACAGCAATTACACTGCTGGTATCTGTGTCTAGACGTACTGTAAAAACAATGCGCTGGGCAGAATTATCAAACGGGTTTGGATTGCTTTGAATTTGTGTTTGGTAACATGGCTGTGCTTCTACACACTTACCCTGGGAAAAGTAGGAAAATTGTAAACTGCTAGGTGGGATTTTACTGACACTGGCTTTTTTTCAGCAGG
>NW_009212142.1:565-7002 GCF_000690835.1 Fulmarus glacialis
GGAATGGAATTCTAATGAGATTGGCATGAAGAGTTCAGGATTTTTAACTTCAGATAAGAAAAATGTTCTGTTTGTTCTTTGAGGCTTCTGCAAACTTATTTCAGAATTTAGGTAGAGATGGTGAAAGTAATCCTGGAGTGTAATAACTGAACTAGGACAAATTCTGAGTTGCAAACAAAAAAATATCCTATCACGCTGTAAAAATATGCAAAGAATGGGAAATCTGGGATGATTTGGACTATATGTGGAATGACACTTGCAGTCAATGTTCAGCCTTGCACTAAAAACCCTTCGTGAACTGGCCCCTTTTTTGGGGGGGGTATTTGTGTTGATGGCCCGAACAGTTGGCCCACATGGACTACCTTCAGTCTTTGAACTTGGCTCCTCGGTGCTGATGGAGCAGAGCCCAGCAGACGCTCCTGCGACTTGGCCCCCGTTGTGGCTGGGACTCGCTGCCCACGAATGGCTCTCATTGGCTTCTGCGGGGGCATCCAAGTGGGGACAGAAGGACGATAGCCCTGCTTCTCCCCTACTGCAGGGCTGGGGTCTCCAGGAGGGGGCACGGGGCAGGCGGTGCAAGAACCTGCCGCCTGCTCCTGCGGCCCTTGCTTACTCCCACGGCGCGGCAGGGGCTCGGCACGCAGCCAGGTACAGTATCACACCTTCTCCCCCTCCAGCTCCGACTCCTGCAGCTGCGAGTGTGCGCTGAGTGCCTGCCGGTGCCGGTGCCGCCGCCCTGCGGTGTGCCAGCAGCCTCTTCCGTGGCGGAGCGGTCATTGAGAAGGCTCCGGCTGGCAGGTCAGCCAGGCAGCACACGCTCCAGCGCTGGCTGCACCGTCCTCCCTGCAGACCTGGTGTCCATGGTCCTCCCCCTGCTCCTGCCCCCCCCAGCTGGGACCCAGACCCTTTTGGGGCAGCCTGCACCTTTTGGACCTGCACACGTGAAGGTGGGTCTTCACTTGGCAGCAAGTCTGTGCCTGCATTTCATTGTATGAAAAAAGGCTCAGTAACAGGCAACAGAAGCAGCAGTGTTAGTGTGATGCTTAGCAGGGAGGGAAATGTCTAGGGAAAAGAGATGAAACCAGAAGCTCTATCAGCTACATGGACCGGTAATGAGATAGCGGGTTTATCCTCCCATAGGAAGGTACCTTCCACACTTCATGGGGAAGGTCCAATAAGACAAAATCCTGAAGAGTGTGAAATTGGTAGTTTGCCATGAAAATAGTGTTTGATGCACATTTTGTCTGCAAAATATTAATCTGCAGGCAGCATTGGCCAGTTACAGAAGAATATGCCTTTCGTAGGTAAGAAATAAACATCAGGGAGCACATTCAGAGGAGCTCTGCTGCTGGAGCAGGTGAAGAACCTTGCCGGATTTATCCCTGAGCAGCTAGCTCTGCTCTCTGATTTGCCAGAAACTGGATTACGTTTTCCTTCTTGCAAACCCAAGGCTAGGGTTAATCTGGGCTTCGGCTGTGACTAATCCCACTTGGCCAAATCCTGCCAGCTCGCCAAGGCTGCGCAAGGCTGCGGAGCAAACTGTGCGCCAGGCAGTGATTGTGCGGAGCTGGGGCGGGTGGGCTGGCGGGAGCAGGGCTACACCTGGGCGGCCGCGCTGGCCTGGTGCTGCCACTGCTGCTCGGCTCACGCCAGAAGGGGCAGAGGTTGTCCGGCTGTAAATGCAAAAGGAGAGAGGAAAGCTCTGCCCTGTCTGCTGGTTTACAGCATCGTGGTTAAACGCGAGCGCTGCCGTACACGCTAAGCGGGCCGCGGTGGGAGCTGCTTTGCAGTTGCCATTACAGCCGTGGCGCTGCGGGGCTGACCTGCTGCCGGTCCTGCTGCATGTAGCAGGTAATTGCAGAGCTTCGACTGCGGTTGGTGCTTAGGCTTGGTAACCCTTGACGAGGTGGGGACCGGATAGACAACTAAATTGTTTATTTATTGATTTTTTCTTTTAATGGCTATTACTCTCGGTCAGATTTGTATCTCAGTGTAAGTCCAGTGCGGCTCCATTTTGCTAAGAGGATTTCCCTGGAGTGGAGGTAACTGAAAGCAAAGCCGCCTCCTCCATTACACAGAAGTGGGTGTGTGGTCCCAATACTGACCAGTCTGTGGTCGCCCTCTCCCCTGTCTGCCCGTGGCCAGGAGACTGTGCAGGGGTGGGTGCAGGACCTGCACCAGGGCGATGCCGGGGCACAGCAGCAGCTTTCTGGGGCAGAGGCGGTATCGCTGCTCTGCTTGTCTGCACTGGGCTTTCCCTTCATGAGCCAGCCCCGACAAATTCACACCCTTTAGGGATTTTTGGCCTCCAGTGTGTCCTGTGAGAAGGATTCCCATCAGCGCTTTCGCCTTGTGTGTAGGTGGTTGAATCCCATCTCACTGCAGGGCTGTGCTGGAGGTTTCGTGTCACCGGTCTGACCCCAGTGATGGGCAGCTCAAACCCGGCACATGTTGGACTTGTGCTTGTGAGAGGTTATGTGACCACGTCATCCTGGAGGCCTCAGGCTTTTTGCCCTGTATGTTGACTTGTGTTTTGAAAACACTGCGTGCCATATAGCACCTCTGGGTAGAGGACAAGGTTTTCCTGAGAAACACTGAATCTTTGCATCTCTTCAGGCCGCATCCATCACAGCGCCATGAATGACGAGGAGAAGCTCTGCCACACGAAGCTTCTCCCCCGGGAGCAGGGAGCATTTGGTGACAGTCAACATGACAGACAATGAAAGGGGGAAACCTGATGGGAACAGGGGACAAAGTAGTGAAGCGGCAGCAATTACTGACATCGCGTTACTTGTGCCGTGGTCCCTTGCTCGGCGGCTGGAGGTGGCAGGAGGAAATGCAGCACTGGCGGTGGGAAGGGGCCAGGGGCCACTGGCTCCCTCCACCCCCCAACCACAGAGAAAATGAATTTTACAGCTCAAGGGAGGCTTAGTGCCTCATTAACTCAGGAAAGGGGAAGCCTTCGCCAAACAAGGAGAGAGGAATCGAGTGTCATGCGCGCTTTGAATGAGTGGGACTGGCTCTTTTGCAGGGGGTGCCTGCTAAAGGCAGAAAGAAAAATTAAGACATATTTTGTTTTAAATGAAAAATGACTGGCATTCCCCCCCCTTCCTGAAAACAGAAAGTAATTTAATTTATTAGTGGTTTATTTTATTTGACAGCCTTTCTGTGTACTTGATGTGGTTTGTTACACTGAATTACCCTTTAATAATGGCTATATATAATACCAGAGCCTGCCCTGCAGGTTGGCTTTGTAATTGAAGGAGGGATGCACTGAGGAAGTCTCTGTGCTGTTGAGGATTGCCATGGCAATGCTGGTGGGAGCTGGGTGGTTTAGGCAGACTCTGAATTGGACTCTGCGTGCTTCAAAAAAAAAAAAGGCCAAATTTCAGTTGCTGTCACGTTGCCCCATTTATTGGGCACTTTCTCTTCATCGTCACTGTCTGCTGCTGCCCTGAGCCGCTCCCTGCCTGCCCAGCTGGGCTCCGGATGGCGTGGCTGTGGCACCCGGAACAGTTTGCGGGGTCTTCCTTTCTTTTCCTTTATCGTACGCTAAGCAGAAATGTAACGCGGGTGTCTGTCAGCCACTGGCACAGGTCCCCGAGGCGCTGGGAGTTACATTGCTGGAGACCAGGCAGCGCACTAGGAAAGACGCAGCCAAGAACAGTCCCGTGGTAGCGAGCGGGATGAGTGGGGAGAAGGAGACAGAAGGCTCTTCTCTGCCTGTGATTCGTGTCTCAGCAAGGGCGCGCGTCAGTGCCAGCACCGGGGTCGAGCCGTCGGCACGGACTCGCGTCAGCCTCCCCTGTGGTGGCTGTGTTTCCAGCCAGCTTCAGGGCAGACTTAAGTGGAGAAGAGATTAAACCCAGGCCAGGGCTCAGCCTGCACTGGGCAGCTGCTCCCCTTGGCCGTCCTGAGATGGGGTTTGCCTTCTGCTGCAAAATTTCTGCTGTTGTGGGACGAGATTCCCAACCGGTGTGTGCTCCCAGCACATTCCTGGCTGCTCCTGCCTCAAAGTGGCAGCGCTTTCAGATTTAGATACTTATTGTTGATACCCTTAAGCAAAAGCTCGCAGCACATGGTGAGAAGGGGCATGGACACTTGCTGTTTTCCATATTCCAGTGCAGATCCTTGCCACTGTAGCAGATAAAAGTCCTGCCGTAACAAAATACTCACTGGTGACCAGGTTTGTTCCTCTCATGGGGTTTTACCTGGTGACAGACTAAGTTCCAGACATAGAAAACTCCCTAGAATTTGGCTCTGAAGTAATGTGTGGAGAATTTCCTTGGCTGAAAAGTTTATCTTAGCTCTGTGATGGTGAGTTGCTGCCATGTAAGAATCGGGTAGAGAATTGTGCTGGGGCGCTGGAAGTTGCAGATGGCCACGCTGCTCTGGCTCAGACCCGGATTGCCCTGGTTGCTTTGCAGTGCAGTGTGCGCTGCTGGGCTCCTGCCGGGGACGGCGACTGGCCTGGGGCTTGACCGCGAGGTGTGGTTGGGCTGCACAGCATCATCTCGCTAAATGAAATCCTCTGCCAAAGCTTTTGCGGTACTTATTTTTGTGCCCGGCGAGGCGTGGTGTAACCATTGAACCCTCTCCCTTTGCGCAACCGTCATGTTTCCGACGGTCTGAATGACAGGCGGTTCCTGTAATCCCTGAGCAAAACGCGAGCTTCCATCCCCAGATGGCTGAGCAGAGTCCTTCAGCGGCAAACGATGCATCATTGACTGTGTCAGACTGAATTAGCAGGCAGGCTCGTCACATTAAGCTCAGGCTCTGAGCTGGCAGTCCCTGTGCTCTAGTGTCACTCGAGCTGGCTGTCACACTCCCGTCCCCACCTCTGCAGCCATGGGAAATCTGTTTGGGCAGCACACAGATAATATATACAGTAATGAAGTAGCTTGAGGGAATAGCTTACTGGCAAACGGGAGCACAGACTGACACCTTTCTAGTGTATTAAGTTGCCTTAAGAGCATTATGCCTGAAGTTATTACTTACACCGCTCCTTGCATACACTGTTCTTACTGCATCTCTCCATCCCCCGATGTTTACGTGAGTTATGCTTATTAATCTAAAGGCAAACATGTAGCTCTGTTTCTAGTCCCTCCATCTGTCCCTGCCCTGTGCGTTCCCTTTCCCTGTCTCTTCTCATCTCTTACCTCCCTCACTTCACTGTGAAGCAAATGCAAAAAACTTAAAAGAAAAATCTGTGCTGACCTGGCTCTCTCAAGAAATATATTTCTGTTAGAAATGCTCCAGCAATTTCAGATTCCGGTTAACAGTGACAAAACAAGGCAGAAGTGTTTTGTTTTTTAAAAAAAAAGAAAGAGTGCTTGCTGCAGCGGAGATCCCAGCCTGGTTTACTGGGCTCTCGCTGCCTCACTGCAATCTAACTGTACTGGTGCCTCTTTCAAAAGTAAAAGGCTTTCGTGTCTGCTTGCCCTTCTGTTCATACGCTTGGAAAGGCGTTAGGTTTCCTTGGTGAGAGCGTGGAGGGTGGGATGGAGCGCAGCCAGTCGGAGCTGTGTGGGCACCCGCCGTAGCCATGGGGGTGTTCCCCCCATGCCGGGTGCTGGCATGGGTCGGGTGGGACAGCCGGACCCTGTCCCTGTGTGCTGACGCTCTGCTTCCTGTCCCGCAGGTACCCGTGCTCCGGCCCATGGACCTGATGGTGGAGGCCACTCCCCGGAGGGTGTTTGCCAACGCGCATACCTACCACATCAACTCCATCTCTGTCAACAGCGACTACGAGACTTACATGTCGGCGGACGACCTGAGGATAAACCTGTGGAACTTTGAAATCACAAATCAAAGTTTTAGTATCCTTTGGTGCGTGCCGCCCCGCGGCCCCTGGGACAGTCCCAGCCCAGCCAAGAGCAGGAATAAGGGAGGTGCCTTGGCTGGCAAGTGGGGTGTAAAAGCCCTGGGAGCCCAGACACGTGCAAATGTCAGTGGGAGAATGAGAAAGCTGGATGGGGAGACAGGTCCCCAGTGAAGGTGAGTGGCAGAGGGGGGGACATGAGCGGGAGAGGGGGGACCTGTGAGGTCTGGCTCCGTGGGAAGCAGCAGAGCTGTGCCTGTGACCAAGCAGATAGCACAGCATCTCACCTGGCCCCGTCCCCCGCACCCCAATCACAGCTCCTCGGTACAGGAGCTTCACCCTCTGGCAAGGGCTCGCAGGGGCTCAGGATTACAAAATAATGCTGTTGGCCATGCATCTAGCTACAGAACACCTGAAATCCCATCCCCAGGTGTCATTACCAAGGCACTTCCCTCTCATCTCTGCCCGTGCTGCCGGGCTGAACCATGCCACCAGCGGGACACCGGGCTGTCTCCAGCGGGCACATTTGTCCGTCACACCGAACCGCTCCCTCCATGGCACAGTGCTCAGCTGGCGTCGTCGCGACTGCTGCCTCTCGGTGTGGGTGACACATTTT
>NW_009212142.1:7031-15653 GCF_000690835.1 Fulmarus glacialis
GGCGGGAGGGAGGGGAGTCCGCAGGTGATGGAGAAGACACATGCCTTGGGGAAGACGGAGAGAGGAAATATTAATCATGCAGTCTCCATTATACCCTGCAGTGGGGTGACAGGCTGCCAGTCACAGTCGTACAAATGAGGTCGTGCCAGTCACCCTTGTAACAGCCACATCAGAAATAATAACAACAGGGCACTAATCATCGATGATATTTATATAGCATTTCCTCCTGAGAAATCCCCAGGGCATGTGGCAAATCTAGGCAGCTGGAGAGGATTTCAGCAGTCACAGGCGTGTGGCTGGTGGGAGCTCGAAGTGGGTACGGTTGAGCAGGGCTGCACTGTGTGTTGCGTTTTGGGGAAGAAGGTTGAGGAGTGCTAAATTTGGGTAAAACCTCAGAGAGTTTAGGTGGCCTGAGGGAGTTTGGCCAAGGTGCAAGTGCAGCACCCAAAATGCTTGCTAAGAATTGATGGAGAAACATCACCACCAGAGAGATGTCCACTCAGATGTCCCATCCCACTGGCTTGCTGGTGTGTCGGGTGTCACCTCTCTGCCCAGTGCCTTGGAGCCCCTTACCGGGGTGTCCCCGGTTTGGCTCTGTTTGGCCGAGCCATGGGACCAGCCCCGCCAGGCTCTCCGCAGGGTATCTGATGGGGCATTGGGTGATGCTGGCATGGCGCGGAGGAGAGCCACGGCATCACCGCCTGCCTGCCCGGGGTGGTGAGAAGTACATAGCTGATTTTCACTTTTGTTGACAAAAAACAAATCTGGTCCCTGCCTCACTGAGAGTTGAGAAGAGGCAGTGCTGTGGGTTGGAGTTTCTTAGTTTTGTGCATGTCACCCACCCGCTGCACAGTTTGATGGGATTTGAAACCTCTGCTGAGCAAAGCATCGGGGCTGTCGTGAGATGTTATTGCGGGTCAGAAGTGCAGGATCGCTACAGAACCATGGGGAGCGCAGCAGCATTGTGACACAGTGCTGTCCTGTACCGCTTCTCATTGCAGTCTGTCAGCATGCCTTACAAACACCAATACATCCAGACTCGTGGCAGTTTGGGAGGGAGCGATTGCTGTCCCGCAGGGCCGTGTGCTGGGTTTAGGTCTGGCTTGGACTGGGATCCAGGTTCTGCTGCGGACCCACAGCACGGCCAGGCTGTGAAACCACTCAGTGGCTGTGAACTGTGGCGGCTTCTTCTGCGGGAATGCTTGCTGTTGTAAAACACCTCACATGGGTGAGAAATTCGTATCTTCTTCTTTTTTTTTTTTTTAAACTCCTGTCTTGCCAGGAACAGCAGGATCTTAATTTGCTTTCCAGGGGGTGAGGAAAGCTGCTGTTTCTTTTTCCCCCTCTGCACAGTGGGTAAATCGTCCCATGCTGCGTGTCTGGATTGCACTGTAAGATCTGAAGCCACTTCCACCAGTGACCACTGGCTTGGCGTCAGGCCAGGACGGACGCTTGTCAGCCGTCCCCTGCGGCACCGGGGTGCTCTGTGGGGCTGTGCAGGTCCTTGCCGGCACCATCCGCCGGGTCTGGGGACAGGGTCTGCAGCTCGGTTTTCAACCCAGCATTTCACTGAGCCCAAGCACGTGAAATGTTTTGGAAATTACACATCCCTAGGCAGCCACGCCTGGGCTGAGGTGGTTTTCTGTTGGTCATTGGGCTCTGGGTTTTGTTTCCTCTCCGTTGTTTTTGGTGCAGCTACTCACCATGCCCCGATGCTGCAATAAAAGACATTTACTCTGGCCTGGGGTGAATGGGCAGAGTCAGGTCTCGTGCTGCGCAGAGGGGTCCAGGCCATGGTACCAGAGCTGTGGTCCCCGGCTGAACAGAAAAAGTGACGGATGTTGGCTTTCCCCTGCGCTGGCTGGTCCCGGCTCGGCGCTGCGGTTCTGCCCCAGGATGGTGCTGCTCTCCTGGGAACACCTGGTTTGCAGGGGCGAGGGGAAGCCCGGGTGCCCAGAGACATCAGCAGGAGGGGCAGTGGGAGGAGACCCCACGGGAGGAGCGGGGTCTGGGCCAGGCTACGTGGGGCTCCTTGACTCGCCCTGCCAGACATCGTGGACATCAAGCCAGCCAACATGGAGGAACTGACGGAGGTGATCACAGCCGCTGAGTTCCACCCGCACCACTGCAACACCTTTGTCTACAGCAGCAGCAAAGGCACCATCCGGCTGTGCGACATGCGCACCTCTGCCCTCTGTGACCGCCACGCCAAGTGTGAGTACAGCCCCTGCCAGTGGGACGGCCGGGACGGGGTCCCCTTTGGGTTGAAAGAGTCCAAAAAAGGGAGTGCAGAGACCAACCTGGGCTCAGGTCTGCCCTGCCACCTCACCCCATCCTCCCTTGGGGTGTGCTGGGCTGTGGTCGTGCCTGCCCCTGAGCGTTCCCATGGCCATCTGCCCTCAGTCCTGCCCGTCCCCGAAAGGAGCAGCTTCCCCTTGGTCCCAACCCCGCACCCTTTGGGGGAGCATGTTAAAAACCCCACGATGATGTTTCGTCAGCAGCGGGTCTGAGCGGTCACTGGGATGTTGGTGCGCAGCAACTATGGAGCTGTCAATGCCAGAAGACAGGGAGTGCTGTGTTTCTTCAAGCTGTTTGTCCAAATAGCCCCATGTCCTGTTGTCAACTGTGGTTGATGCCGCAGGGGTCAGGATGTGCAGAAAAGCCCCCTTAAAATTTGGAGTAAGCTGGGCAGCTAGGGAGCTTGTCCTTGGTCCTCGCTGGGCTGATGCGATGAGTGAGCTGCTGCTGAGGCAGCCAGCTAAGCTTGGTTCCTGCTCAGCCTGTATGTGTCAGGAGGTCGTTACTGGAAATATTCTCCTTATCAGCGACTGCTCAGTAAAATACCGGCATGAACAGCTACGGCATTTATGGGTGGGCTGGTAAATACCTGTTGCTGTTCTTTGTGCCCTAGCAGTTTCTGGAAGGCAGCTCCGTGCTGAGCGCAGTATTGTAACTAAGACACAAAGATGGGACAGACCTAAAGAACTTTGGTCCTTTGATCCTAAACTGCCTTAAAGACAGTGAAATATGGCAGAAACAAGGGCCGCTGTGCTGTGTGACTGGACAGCTAAACCCCTGTGTCTCCTGTTCTTGTTTGAGTTTCCTTCAGAAAATGGCCAATATCTTGTGGGAAATAAAGGAGATTTTCAGTATTCAAAGTGTGATCATGTTACGAGAACAAGATGCACAAACCGGGTGCAATTTACTGGAGCCCCACGCTAATAATCTATATGCAGAGAGCACCTGGGTGTGTTTCAGATTTAGGTCCTAGAGGCGATAGGGAATTGCACACCAGCTATTGCTTCTGGGCTTTTGAGCTGCAGTCTGATACCTGTTTTTAAACTGGAGTAAAGTGGATGGAGAGGAAGGCTTTCGCTGACTGGAGAATCGGAAATATCAAATGGCAGTTTTCCCAAATCCTAACAAAACACACCTTTCTGTTCTTACATTTCCCGACCGTGTCTCGCAGTCCTACAGTGACGGCTCCCAGCTGAGAATCAGAACACAATTAACGAGCAAACAAAATTCATTTTCCTGACACTTCAGCAGCAGAAGCCTCCCCCAGCATTTCCCTTTGTTTGGGTACCGCTGCGTCCCTCCAGCCCTCCGCAAGCACACCGTCCAGCGGTGAATCCCGGCTCAGTTTGACCTCTCCCGTGACATTTCCTTATTGATTTCTCTCCATCTCTCAGAAGCATCAGCCTCAGTCAATTGCAGTTCAGCAGATGTGTGAGTCGAAATTGAGACAGTTCATCAAAGTTCAAAATGAAAAGCAACATTGGCTTTTGGAGGCGAATCCTCCAATGGAGACATTTAATAACTGTCAATATTTAATAAAAATGCAGAAGATAGCACTGCATATCCCAGTCATGTTTATTTAGATAGATGCAGTTTGCTGCTTGGGGCCAGCTTTTACTTATGTGCTTCTCGTATTAAGTTTTGTTTGCCCATTTTATTTGAGGCTCCTGCGATCTGTGACATTGTGCATGTTATCTCCAGCCATGTAGCTGGCTTAAGAGACAACAGCAGCTTCCATACAGAAATGCCGGCTCCGCAGGGATGTGAAGAGCTGTGTGGTACAACACTAAGAGGGACAGTGGTCCTGCGAGGGGATACCTACCCGGGCACACCATGCACAAGGAAATCGCGTGCATTGTCCGAAGCACCATGGGAAGCCAAAGGGGCGATGGGGATTCCTGGAGCAGCTGGTAACGCCAGCAAAAGTAATCCTGTTTGAAAAGCATATGGGAAAGTGAAGAAAAACCCAATTGCGGGTTACTACAGTTATTTCCCCATAGCAAAATGCGTTGGGCTTTCCACTTTTTTTTTTAAGGAGCCACCTGTGATTGTACCTACCAATCTCCTGAAACAAAAGGCTCAAAGTACAGCCCGTTTCCCAAAGGGGGACCTTTGCCTTCTTGTCTTTTCACTGCTGACTGCCTTACAGCAACGCTACCAAACATTTCTTCTTTACTGAAAACAGTTTCAGCTTTGGTTAGAAATAAGCAGCACACAAAGCTGTTTTGATAAGGTAACCGACAGCTTACAGATTTTACCCTCTGATATTGCAGATGTATTTCCAAAACAAGCCCCCCACTCCTTGTGTTTGGGCAGGCACTGCTGCCTTTTGGGGAAGCCCCAGTGAGGAAGACCCAGCCAGACTCGGCATCGCTGCTGCTTTCCAAGCATGTGGTGGAAAGGCCACCAGTCTCCCTGAGAAGCAGGATCACCCTGTGGGCTGTGCAGCCCTTCTTGGCCATCTCTGGGTTTTGTTTGGTCTGTGTCCCCACGGAGAGAATGCTGATGAAGGGTCTCAGGAAGGAGGGCTGGTAAAGGGAGCTGGCACAGGGAGGGCAGCTCCTGCTCAGTGTCGGAGGAAAATAGGTTTGTTGTGTAACAGAGAATTAGTGCTCAGAAATCTTTTCCATGAGCTCAGCAGCCCAGATCTGCATCTGCAGCAGGAGCAAAGCCACACAAAAGCTTTCAGCCGGGAAGCAAAAATAGCTCCCCCGAGCCCCTGCCCTGCCCAGCAGCGTGCTTTCGTTCTCAGACCCGCTCTGCTCCGCCATCGGGGACTGGGTGGCACTGCCTGAGTGCTGTGACCCCAATCCTGGCAGAGCCCCCCTGCTCCCAGCGCCAGGACTGGGGAGGGTCTGGGCATCCCATGGAGGAGCAGGCGGCTGTGGCCCTGCTGCCCGGTGGCCATGGGGACAGTGCTGGCAGGGTCTGGGGACAGCAGGGCCCAGCCACCCTGCAGACAGCAGCTTCCCCCCGTCCTGCCTTGGGGCTGCCAGGGCCCGTGCTGGTGCTCAGAGCACGCTGCCAAAACCGCTTCGTTAATCTGTACCTCAACCGTGAGGAAGAGCAACACGTTTTGTTGCCTCACTACAAATAGGAGGAATGAGGCAGAAAAGCAAATCACTCAAGTTCGCGGGGGAAATTGGCACCAGACTAGTAATTCCTGCTCCTTAGCCTGTGGTTGCAAGGCTCCTGCACCTCTGGGCTGAGAGCGGATTGCAGAGTTGATTTTTCCGATATAAAGCAAAGCTCAGTTCTCTGCTTGTGCTAGCTTAGCTTTTCCTCAGTGATGATCATGATTAATTTTGTTTTTAGGTGAACTATCGGTGGAGTTTTGACTTCTTATTTGAAGCAAAAGAAGAAACAGAGGGTTACTGTATTTGCCTGTGCAACTGCTGCTCCAGGTTTCCACGGGGGCCCTGTTTATTACCAGATTAATTGGAGCCTCAGCTGAAATCCAAAGGGGTCAGATGCCTCGCTCGGGGCTTACGCACTAAGTGGCTCCATTGCTTTTAGTACGCAGGACAGACGGGCCACCTTGCACACGAGTGGCATGCAGCCCCCGGGCCAGCGTCCCCCTCACTCCCTAACCCACAGGCGCTGCCCGAGGGTAGGCATCGTGCTGCAGGGTGTGCGAGGGAGTGCGAGGGAGCTCATGGCGCAGGCATGAGGTGAGCCAGAAGGCAGCACAGGTGAGCCAGAGCCCAGCAGAGATGGCGACGTGGCTTTGCCCATGCCAGTGCGCTGTCAGAGGAGGTTCATCTCGACCAGGTTAATACAGACCCATGCTGGAACACAGCCGCCAGTTAAAACCACAGCGTGCTTTCTGGTGGCCAGTCTCAGTAACACCCCAAAAGCTCAGCAGGGAATAACTATCGTGTAGGACTTGCCTGCTCAAGCAGAGCTCAGATGGATTGATCCAAAGTCCTTTTATCTGACAAGTCGCTTTAATGCAGCTGGTCATCTGGTGCAACCTGAAACTCAGGATGCACAAAAGGGGGGGAGAGGAGGAGGAGAAGAGAGAGGGGAGCTGGGCTCTGCTAGCTGTGTCTTTCCAAAGAGAGGGGAGTACAGGGGTAAAATAGCCACATCTGGACTAAATTAACTTCTCCGACCTAGGTGTCTGGGTTTGGGGAGGTGCTCCCAGTGCTGCTGTTGTCTGCAGTGTGCTGCAGCTCAGCAGAGGGCTTTTCCCGCAGCTGCCTGCCCTGACTTGAGATGCCCACGTCCCGCCGGGTGATGGTCTGGCCTTGCCGGTAGGTGACTCTGCTACTTGGCTAGCGGGTGTCCTCTAAATGCCTGGAGAGGCTTGGCCTCACCCCTGGAAATCACCTTTGCCAGCTCAGAGGAGAGGCTCTGAGCCACATATCCGGGGCTGCCGCATGCTGTTGGCACAGGCAGGGATGAAACTAAAGAGTGCCGACTCTGCAAAGCCAAACCAGGCTCCAGCAAAACACGCTCACTCCTGCCAACAGTGTGTTCTCTTTACCTATTTTTTCGGCTAAGCCTTTTATAGAGGAAAAAGGTTATATAAGTAGAGAACAGAGATCTGATTCCCGTTAGAAAACTCACTTCTTTGTGTAGACAAAGCCAGTCCTGCGCAGCACTAGGAACCTGCGGGGTGAGCTGAGCTCAGCTGAGCTGAGCTCTCATTGTCCCAGGTTTCAGCTGGAGCAGAGCTGAGCTGGTAGTGTCGCCCCCAGAAACTAATCATCTCCTTCCTCCAACTCCTCGCAGGAGCTAACAATGTCTTGCTACACAGAATAATAGGTCTGGGAAAGCCTCAAGCTAAGAATTAACTCGTTGGTTGTGCAAAATCTCCAGGGGAGTGAAGAACAAGCCTCTTGTGCCACCCTGAGCTCATTTAGTAAAGCAGGAAACCTCTTTGCCTTTGCAACGCTCTGCTGTCTTCATCTGAAATCAAAACTTCCACCTGGTGAATCATTCGCTTCTAACAGGGTGGGTGTTGGGGTTGAGCTGAGAGGTGACACTGGGCCCACTGAGAGGGACCCAAGTGACAGCCACGGCCCCAGCCTGGGCTTGGTGACGGTGTAGTGCAGCTTTGCCGTGCTTTCAGTTTTCCAGTCTGCATTGCTAATTGTCATGATTAGAGTTTAAATGAGGAGTGAGAAAGAAAAGACAATATTTGAATTTGTGTTAAATGTATTGATGAGTGGTTACATTTATTGATGAGTGAAAAAAAACAATTTGCTTTGAAGCTGCCCTGACAGAGGGTCCCTCTGGCCGAGGGGTGCTCCAGCGCAGGGCGAGTGCGGAGGCAGCAGCTCTGGGAGGTTGTCTCCAGAATGTCCTTTGAACGATTGCTCTCTGTGTTGGTAGGTCTGGTTTTTGCTTCCCAGTATCAGAGCGATAGTACAGCAGGCGAGGAGACTGGCGTAGGGAAGATGCAGTTAACCTGTACCAGACTTCACCTCTTAGCTGCTCTGAATTTTAAAAAGTCGATGGCTCCTCTGCACTGGACTGCGTACGGGACTGGATCCTGTGCTGGACTCTGTTGTGCACGGCTGGATCCTGCACTAGACTCAGTGCATGGCTGGATCCTGCCTTCTCGCCCTGTGCACAAGTTCCTCGGCACAGAGGAGGTGCTGCACGGGACCCCCTTGCTCTCCCACTGGGCAGGGGCTGATGCATCAACCCTGCCCCAGCCCCTTCCTGGGCATCGCTGCAACCCACGCTGCTCTTTGGCGTCGACTCCCCCACGGGCACGAGGGGACGGAAGAGCCCTCGCTCCGCTGCTGCTTGGGCAGGACCCGGAGGATGGGGAATCGCGGGAGGAGGGAGCAGCAGGGTGCTGGTGGGGAGCAGAGCAAATGTGACACCGTGCCAGTGGGAATGCTCCCTGCAGCTGTGCCAGAGGGATGCGGGACCTGGTGTTGGAGAGCCGTTCCCAGCCCTCTTTGTTCCGCTGACGTCTCTCCCTTGCTGATTTGTCTCAGTGCTGCCTCAGCTTTTGGGTTCATTCTCTAAGGCCTTTCCTGTTTAATAGTTGATCTGCAATTTAACATTTTCTACTTCTACAGTATCAGCAACAATTTTGTTTTGCCCCTCTACTATAAACTGAACACCTCCAGCCTTGACATATCTCACATACACACATCCATGACGGAAACGATGCAGCCATTAAAACGAGCCTCACGAAGCCAGCCGACCTGGTGTGAGCAAACCTGTGATGATTACAGCGAAGACAAGTCATGGCATTCAGATGCTCTCCACAGACTGCCTCAGATCTTTATTTTCTCTTGTTGCCATTGCTTTTCTTATTTAAAAAACCTGACATGTTATCAGATTTCCTCCTGATGAATA
>NW_009212142.1:15675-19898 GCF_000690835.1 Fulmarus glacialis
GATGATTAAAGGACCCAGAGCTGGGTCCTGCTGTGGGCAATGCCATTTCTGATTTGTAGAGAGATCATTTATACTGGCACTTCAGGCATTTTTTCCGCCATACTCAGGAGTTCGGGCATTGGTACTGCAGGGCTCAGTGAGGAGATGATAAACCCGAGCAAACGCCGGTGGTCGGTGCGGCATTGTGCAGGGCATGCTGCGGGGCACGGAGCGGCCAGGCCGGCTGCTAACACATCCCCTGCTCTGGCCACCGGTGGGTTAGAGCCAACAGCCGCCACGGTGGAGGGTTTGTAGCGGAGCTTCAGTGCTGGGGACGAGGGTCGGACAAATGTGGCTGGCAACTGGATTTTTCTCCAGTAGAGAAGTGAAGCGGTGTGAGCTTCTCCATGTTACCCAGCAGTATCTTTTAATGCTGCACTGGAGAGCTGTCTGTAGAGGTGGAAAGAGGATGTTCCTGCATCAGCTACATCTGTGTGATGTTTTTTTAAAGCCATACTTGCACAGCTGATGTTACTTTGAAATCAAATCTGTAAATACATTTAATTTGGAACTTCATTGGTCTCCTTTAAACTGTTCAAACTGATTTATTCAAAGACTGATCAGATTAAAATCTGTAGGTTGCAGTGGCTATAAAATATTTACATTGACTTTCAGTTATGCTGCACATTGATTTCTAGAGAGCAGAAGTGACATGCAAGGCTCTAAATCTTCTGGGCTTCTGTGGTGCTGTTGATAGATTGGTCTCCGATGATCCTTCTTGCTTATTGCACACATTAAAAACAAAGGAGCTTCAACTGTGCCAAGTAAAGTCCATAAAATACAGGCATTTGTCCGGTCTAGGCCAAACCCAGAAGTGGGAGCGTTTGCCCAGCCCACTGTGGTGACGTCCCGCGGGGACACGGGTCCCTCTGCTCGGTGGAGCGGGGCGGGCGGCTCCGGGGCTGGAGGACATTTGGGTGTTGGCGGTGGCTGCCCCGGGACACCGGCTTGGTGCAGTCTGTAGGTCTCCACAGCCAAACCGGAGCCTCCTTTGCCATGAGGCAGCGTGGCTCTGAGGGGACCCGCTCCCCTCCCAGGAGCATCCTGCGGTGCTAGGGCAGGGTGGCAGGTCTCTGGTCTGGGGACAGGGAGCTCCTGCCTTGGGTGATGCGGGGCTTGTCCTTTCCTCTTCTGCAGTTTTCGAAGAGCCTGAAGACCCAAGTAACCGGTCGTTTTTTTCTGAGATCATCTCCTCAATCTCCGATGTCAAATTCAGCCACAGTGGGAGGTATATCATGACCCGGGACTATCTCACCGTCAAGGTGTGGGACCTGAACATGGAGAACCGGCCCATCGAGACCTACCAGGTGAGTGTGGCACGGCCGGGCACCTGCAGCGGTCGGGCACCCACAGTGCTCCTGCCCGAGCCACGCTCCCAGGCCAGAGGCAGGGGGGATGGGTCCAAACCTGATGGATGGGAGCATTGTGCCGTTAAATCATGGAAGGCAAACGAAGAACTGTTAAACGTGGGCTTGAGTGGCCTGGTGAATTGTAACCCACATCCCCAGGTTGGGTGTGGGTGAGGAGGGGAAGCTCAGGTGCTGGCGGCCAGGAGGGCCGCGTGGGCGGCAAACATCGGGGCAGAGCAGCGGTCCTTGCCACCCTCTGCCAGGGGACGTGCCCTGGCACTGCCCGGTGCTGCTCGAGCCATACGTGAAGCGGTGCTGGTGCTGCTTCTTACAGTAGAAGGGTCGCCGTGACCCAGTGCTTGCGATAACGGGCTGTGCCCAACGCTGCCTGGCTCAGCTGCGGAGAGCAAGGGGCTGGGCCAGGTCCTTCAGCCCCCGGCAAGCCCTGGGCTGGCATTTGCCGGCCGCTGGGCTGTGCCAGTCGGCGCAGGGCCCTCACACCTCGTCTCTCCTTGCCGGCAGGTTCACGACTACCTGCGGAGCAAGCTCTGCTCGCTCTACGAGAACGACTGCATCTTCGACAAGTTCGAGTGCGTCTGGAACGGGTCCGACAGGTGAGCGGTTCGGCGGCGCGGCTCCACCCCAGCACCCAGCCCTGCGGGTGCCGAGTTCGGCCCAGAGGGTGCACGCTTTGGGATGGCCCAGTGGCTCCTGCGTCGCCCTGCGGTCCCTTCGGCTGGGTGCGGGGTCTGGAGATTTTTCCTGTGGGTACAACAGGGATCACCTAAACCCGCAGCTCCATACCCAAGCACTGCTGAGGGTGTCTGATGGGGGCCCGGCTTTCTCCTGGACGGGTTTGGTTCCTGTCTCCATTTCGCCCGGAGGAGGGTGGTGATGCATTTGGCTCCAGATTGCCAAAATCTGGGGATGACAATGCATAAATCACACCGAACCAGGTGGCAGAAAGCATACAAGACCAGTTGACCTGGCAGTTTTGCCACATTTTCTCTGAACCATCAGAGCGAGTTAATGAGGCACAACTGGGCCTGAAGCCCAAATTCCAAATCTAATCCAAATCTCATTATGCCTCTGGATATTCAGTCTGCCTTTAGTCACGAGGCAGTTTGCCTATAAAAAGGTGTGAAAATCATTCAGTTCAGGTCAGCTAAATCTTTGCCATAAAGACTGATCTCCGTACGCGTTGTTATCCTGAAGGGAATTGCCTCCCCCATGTACGTTCCCTGGGTTAAGGTGGAGAAGGACATGGGGATGTGGCTTCACTGGCTGAGCCTGAGCCTTTTGGCGCAGGATGGGGCACGAGCTCCCTGGTTGTGCCCCCACGTTCTGTGGGGTGTGTGCTGGGCAGATCTGGGGTATCACAGCCGGGTGGGCAGCGGGGGCCAGGACCGTGCGCGATGACCCATCGTTCCTCCCTCCTCGCAGTGTCATCATGACCGGCTCCTACAACAACTTCTTCCGCATGTTCGACCGCAACACCAAGCGCGATGTGACGCTGGAGGCCTCGCGGGAGAACAGCAAACCCCGCGCCATCCTCAAGCCCCGCAAGGTCTG
The DNA here is from genome assembly GCF_000690835.1 of Fulmarus glacialis. Taxonomy (NCBI): domain Eukaryota; kingdom Metazoa; phylum Chordata; class Aves; order Procellariiformes; family Procellariidae; genus Fulmarus; species Fulmarus glacialis. Next base: position 18,636 of record NW_009212142.1, read on the forward strand.
CGTGGGCGGCAAGCGGAGGAAAGACGAAATTAGCGTGGACAGTCTGGACTTTAGCAAAAAGATCCTGCACACAGCTTGGCACCCCTCCGAGAATATCATTGCCGTGGCAGCAACAAATAACCTGTATATATTCCAGGACAAGGTTAACTAGGAGGACAAGTTGTTCTTTAGGAATCTCATGTACTGAATACTAGTAAACACAAGATTTCAAATGTTTCTTTTCTTTCTTTCTTTTTTTTTCCTTTTCCTTCCTATTCCTTTGTTCAGTTATGGCTCTGCAGATAGCGGTTGTGCAGAGGCGAGCACTCCTGCACCCCCGGCGCCCGGGGCAGCGGGGTGCACACCCAGCAGACACCAGATTTCTCTTTATTTGCGCGTTGAGAGCTAAGACGTAACATGGGGCTGTGTTAGGCTTTCGCTATCCTGGTGTCCCCAGGTGGCACTGGGATGGCTGTAGCTGTCTGCCGCTGTACGAGTGTGGGCTGTCAGCAGTCGGCTGGGGAGGAGAAGGGGAGGGGGCACATGCTGTGTGCCCTTGGGGGGTTCTAGTTACAGCAGTCCCACTCCGATTGTTTTAAACTTGATCCTAGAAATATTCCACCTGTTACGTTGCAAGATCAGAACGTCATCCCCTTTGCCATTTTTCACATTTGTCTTTTTATTATTATTATTTTGTGTTTTTACCAACAGAGACAGCAAAACCAAACGTAAAATGGAAAAGTTCAGATTTGCAATGGACAAGCTTAAGGGGGGGGATCTGCTGCGCACCGAGATGTGTCTGCTCTAGCCAGGCTGCTACCTTCACCCCCACCCCACAGAAACTCTCCTGAGGATTTGGCTTTGTAGATACTGTGGTGCCTTTTTTGGTATATGAAATACCTTTATAAATGATGCTTCCAAACTGCATTGACTGCAAACCAAATTGAACCTGGGCTTTTCTTCTGCATTTCTTGTCTTTTGCTTTGGTCATTTTTACTTGTTCTCTTGTAAACTCTTGCATGTTGTGACTCTCTCTCTCTCTCTCTCTTTCTTTTTTATTTTATTTATTTATTTATTTGATTTTTTAAAAGATAAAGTATAAGTTGCTAATTTATGACCTTCTAAAAAAGAATCCAACCGTATATTGCTGTTAGCACCTGACTGCTTCAGAGGGAGGCTGTCTGTGGTCCTACATCATAATAATAATGATAATAATAATAAAAACAATAACTCTTCCTCTTTGCATGGCAAGACTGCCCCTTTCTACTCTAAAGGTTGTTCAGG
>NW_009212143.1:0-396 GCF_000690835.1 Fulmarus glacialis
CTGCCAGGTTAAACCATGACACACGAGTACAAAATAATCTCTAAAAGGACCTGCACTATCTGTGTGCCTTAAAATCCAAGCCTACGGGGACTGGCTATAGGAATGAGAGAATTTTCAGTCTCCAGCACCACTGAAGTCAACAAAAGTCCTTTCACTGATGAAAATGAGCAGAGTTCCTGCCCTCCATCATAATCCTCTCTGGTGAGTCCACCATACAGACTGTCGACAGTGCCAGATGCAGTGGTGAAATAACCGCACTCTCAATATGAGGAAGGGGGTGCCTCATTTCTACCCTGATTTACAGTCAGTTCTGTAGCATTTTGTGCCCTCTTAAACCAAAAGCAGACAATTCATGACAAACTATTAAGTACTTTAATGCTGACTCCCCCGTGCACA
>NW_009212143.1:520-4135 GCF_000690835.1 Fulmarus glacialis
CGCTGGCGGGGGCGGGGAGTGAGTGAGCGGCTGCGTGGTATTTGGCTGCCTGCCAGGTTAAACCATGACACACGAGTACAAAATAATCTCTAAAAGGACCTGCACTATCTGTGTGCCTTAAAATCCAAGCCTACGGGGACTGGCTATAGGAATGAGAGAATTTTCAGTCTCCAGCACCACTGAAGTCAACAAAAGTCCTTGCACTGATGAAAATGAGCAGAGTTCCTGCCCTCCATCATAATCCTCTCTGGTGAGTCCACCATACAGACTGTCGACAGTGCCAGATGCAGTGGTGAAATAACCGCACTCTCAATATGAGGAAGGGGGTGGCTCATTTCTACCCTGATTTACAGTCAGTTCTGTAGCATTTTGTGCCCTCTTAAACCAAACGCAGACCATTCATGACAAACTCTTAAGTACTTTAATGCTGAATCCCCAGTCACAACAAACACAAGAACATTCTGCCATGGTGAGTTGCGTTTTATTCATTTATGTATTACATCCCTATGGAAAACACATGAGTCAACCTGAAAAATCTTGAATAGACCTGCTTAGACCACATGCTGTGGCTAAAGATGTCAGCTGTTTGCACGGTGTCATTTGGACCAGTTCAGATAGCCCAAACTATAAATCAAACTTGTACACATTTATTTATTTTGAGACCAGATCCAAACGTTACTGAAGTGAACAGCATTCTGTTAACAGTTAGCAGCATCTTATGTCTGCTCAGCCATATATTTATAAATATTTAGGTGCTTCAAGAGGTTTTCAGAAGTGGCTGTGTAAATAACTGAAAATTGACGTGTATACTAATGTTACACAGTTTTACAAGGTCTTTCTACATGCCCTTGTTATTGTTCTGGTAGCTGCCTACAAGAATTAAGTTAGAGTTGGAAAAAAAATAACAGGTCAGATTCTGATACTCCCTGTCTTATTGAAGTTCTCTTACTCCCGTGTGTTGATCCAGAGGTGAAATGTCCTTTGACCAAAAATAAAGCTTGGAGCACTTGATTCAAAATATATTCAACTGTAAATGCATGTCAGAGTAACATTATCCATCTTGACACTGCACAAAACTAAGATTTGCACATTCTAATAACTGTCACAAATCTTTTTCTAGAAAGTAGATAGAAAGCTGCCTCAAGAGATCAATCTTTCAATGAACATGCAGCAAAAGTGACAGACATGTAAGTTAGAATTGGCTTATCACTAAATTTCTCCTCAGTTGCTCCTGTGAAAAGAGCCCAAACACAATCACAGGCTGGGCTACATTCTTCGGGACTTGGGGCAGAAAGGGCAGTTCTCATTTGTGGATACGACTACGAGGTCTCATAACAGTGTGCTGAACAGTTTCCTGGCATAGAGTCATGTGTCTCAGATGAATATTTGTCTACTTTTGTACTCTAAGATCACCTAAGTGCACATGCAGATCATGCTGATGAGCGCACACTGTTCAACAGAACTTACAATAAATTATATTCTTGTTTTGATTGCTAGTTCTTGCGTAATTAACAACAGTTAATCTCCAGTTTCATAAGTTGTTTGAATGAAGGTCAAGAACCAATAGCATAATGACATCTCACAAGATTACATGCTCCAGCTGTAAGACAATATCCTATGTATACCTTCACACGCATTCCTTGGCAGGAAAATCTCCATCAGCTCACTTACTTCACATACAGGCAGGAGAGTTCTGGCAGAGTGGAAATCTGAATTTAACTGCTGTAGATTGATTTGTGATGTTTGCCAATGACTGTGATGTATGTAGCATTAAATTTGCTGTGCCATTCTACACGGCTTTCTCATGAAAATTTTGCAAAGGAAGAAAAGTACGCAGATTAGAATGTAGTAGAATACTTCATCTATTCATTAAGGATATTCTTGCATTATTACTTTGTAAATCAATTTAGGAAATGAAAAACTATTAAAATGATTGTACTCAAAGCTTCCAATCAAGACTGATCACCCATTAGTCCCATTTCCGAAGCACAAATGAGTATCTGACTTCTGTCCTGCAGCCTCATTGTTCACATTTTATATATATCTGTTTACAGACACACATGGAGAAGAACAGAGATTCAGGGCCAGAACTATAGCAATCACATTAATTCTACTCACCCAAGACGAGGCACATTATGTGTTATAGGCACATTCCCTATAACCAAGCCTTCACCATCGGTTCCAGCCTGTGAATGGGATGAAAATGAACATAATTCACAACTCAATCATGTCATAAAAAGTAAAATATAAGTGATTTAACTGTATGTCCTTTATTCAAGACAGCCGCTGTGTTTTCATTTACAAATGTTTCAAACAAATGTTTCAAATCATGAAAGCACTCTTCTACCCGAATAGTTATGTAAGAAACCTAAAATCCCTTTTTTTGTATCTCTTTTCAGGCCGTAATGGAAAATTTAAGGATGTGCTCATAAAAGAACCTTTCCTGCTGCTGCCTGAGTTTCATTTACTGCAAGTCATATTATTCACTATGCTTCTATTTTCCAAGCCGCTAACAAAAATCAGTATTCAACAACTCAACACAGAGTACATCAAACTGGATGTCAGACCCCTGGCAGGTAAGCATTAAAAGGACATGATCCTCTCTTAAAAAACCTTTCCTGCTGCTGCCTGAGTTTCATTTACTGCAAGTCATATTATTCACTATGCTTCTATTTTCCAAGCCGCTAACAAAAATCAGTATTCAACAACTCAACACAGAGTACATCAAACTGGATGTCAGACCCCTGGCAGGTAAGCATTAAAAGGACATGATCCTCTCTTAAAAATTTGTGTTGCTGTGACGTCTGTGAAACCATTTTAAAAGCACTGATTCAGCAGCTGGTGTGTTGAAACAACATCTCAGCATGCTTACCAACATTGTCGCATGGTCTGCTCGTCTGTATTTACCCATCTGTCAGACAGGTTACGCTCGTTGTACCATGCCCAAAGAATTCCTCTCTAATTTGCAGACTGCTCAAATAACCTGTGCACTGGTCGGTCCCTAAGCTAGAGATCAGGAGGCTGAGTCTTACACCAGCATCCCTGGCCTAGGAGCCTAAATCAGGAAAGGTATTCAACAGGAGATAGCAACAGCTGGAGGTCCCATTTAACCCAACTATGCAGAGGATTAAGCAGTGAACTTTTGTCCCTATGTGTATCTTCTGCCATCACAGTTTCCTTTATGTAGGGGAAAAATCTAGTTACTCAGGAAAAAAAGTCATGAAGTGTAGAAAATATATGTTGCAGACCATTGTGTACACAAGCATTTTTATTAACACAATAAACACAAAATGAGGCAATTGCAGAGATCATGCCAGAGTGGCAGACCTAACCTTTCTAAAGGGAAGGTGAACATGTTTTTATCAAATACAAACCAGTTTTTTTGTATAACGTGACGTTACGTATACCTAACCCGCACAACAATTTACTAAACCTTCATTCTGTTAAATAATTAAAGTGATTACAGTGGTGCCACTGCAGTCTTTTACGAAGCAATAAGCCAGTTGTCAAGTGGATAAACTATCAGGCCAAAGGGAAGGAACAGGTTTCTATGAATGCGGTAGCACATGAACTACTCAGCTTGTGTGCGAAGGGCTCCGGAGCAGAGGATCGCGC
>NW_009212144.1:0-15683 GCF_000690835.1 Fulmarus glacialis
GTGCTTGCCTTTGCCTGCTGTGGCTTGGGCGGTGAGGCTTGAGCACTTGCTGGTGAAGACTGAGGCAAAAAAGTCATTGAGTACGTCAGCCTTCTCTGTATCCTGGGTAACCAGTTCTGGAGGGGACCCACATTTTTCCTAGTCTTCCTTTTATCTCCAACATACCTATAAAAGCTTTTCTTGTTGCCCTTGACGTCCCTGGCCAGATCTAATTCTATCAGGGCTTTAGCTTTCTTAACCTGATCCCTGGCTGCTCGGACAATTTCTCTGTATTCCTCCCAGGTTACCTGTCCTTGCTTCCACCATCTGTAGGCTTCCTCTTTGTGTTTGAGTGTGTCCAGCAGCTCCTTGTTCATCCATGCAGGCCTCCTGGCATTTTTGCCCAATTTCCTTTTTGTTGGGATGCATCGTTCCTGAGCTTGGAGGAGGTGATCCTTGAATATTACCCAGCTTTCTTGGGCCCCTCTTCCCTCCAGGGCTTTGTCCCATGGCACTCTACCCAGCAGATTCCTGGAGAGGCCGAAGTCTGCTCTCCTGAAGTCCAGGGTAGTGAGCTTGCTGTTCGCCCTCCTTGGTGCCCTAAGGATCTTGAACTCCACCATTTCATGGTCACTGCAGCCAAGGCTGTCCTTGAGCTTCACATTCTCCACCAGCCCCTCCGTGTTGGTGAGAACAATGTCCAGCACAGCATCTCTACTCGTTGGTTTCTCTACCACTTGGAGAAGGAAGTTATCATCGACACATTCCAGGAACCTCCCAGAATGCTTACACCCTGCCGTGTTGTCCCTCCAACAGATATCGGGGTGGTTGAAGTCCCCCATGAGGACCAGGGCTTGTGAATGTGAGGCTGCTCCTATCTGTCTGTAGAGGACCTCATCCGCTTGGTCTTCCTGGTCAGGTGGCCTGTAGCAGACCCCCACCGTAATGTCACCTGTCCCTGCCCTCCTTTTAATCCTGACTCATGAGCTCTCGGTTAGCTCCTCATCCATCCCCAGGCGGAGCTCCATGCACTCCAGCTGGTCATTGACATAAAGGGCGACACCCCCTCTTTTCCCCTGCCTGTCCTTCCTAAAGAGTCAGTTTGTTATAGTGTTGCTTCCATGTAAGAAAATCCTATAGTACCTCGAATTATCAAACCAGGAGACTATTCTATGGATGGGGTCTGCATACTATGCTGTGTGTGGGTCGGAAGACCATTCAATGCTACACCACTTGGGGTTTCCACCATCTAGAAGGACAGAAGATTAGCTATATGATTCTCTCTTTATGGTGTTAGCACTAATGAACAGCATTTTAAAAGATGCCTTACAGAGTCTGAGGGCCTTTCTTACTGGGATCATAACAGACCAGCACCTCCTGGTGAAAACGTCTCTCAGCACCCGTGGATACAGCCCCTCCGGTCCCATGGATTGGTAAGGGTGTAGTTTGCTCAAGTAACCCCTGGCTTGATCCCCATCCACCACTGGATTTTCCCATCCTGTGTCCTGCCTCAAAGCACAAAGGCCTGCGAGACCTCTCAGGTGGTAACTGAGATCTACCTACACCTACTCCTTCTAAATTTAGCAGTGGTCCCACAGTATCTCTGTTTCTTCTTTAGCTGTTCCTGAAGTACCAAAAGCTCAGAGCCTTTGAATTCCTTTTCAAGTTTCAATTGAGTTTTGATATGGACTGTTGCTGTGCTTGTAGGATGTCATCTTTGAAGACAAGATGTATCCAGGCACACTGTGAAGATGATTGGTGTGTTCCTTGACTGTATCATCAAGGGAGAGAGTAAAGACCCCAGTCTGATGTGCTTTGTGTTCATGCAACGCCTGCAGCTGTTGGGTAGAGAAGGGACAGACCTTGCCTCTCTGATGGCATCTGATGACTGATGCCTCTGACTGATGGCAACATTCAAGGGCACTCAGGAACCAAATCACACTGTCTGCGATGCCATCTGGGATGTCTGTCATGCAATCACCCTGAATGGGAATTGCTTTCCTGTAGGTCCTGTGCTGTCCCTGCCAGCCCTGGCATCTCATGCAGCTCTGTGGGCCTGGATTTGAACGTGAAATGGAGTAGATACCCTGAATTCTGTAAGTCAATGTGGGGCTGAACATGAGGCAACTGCCAATGTAGTCAGTGAAGATCTAGTAAATACAGCAGAAGACAAAGACTGAGCTCTCCCTATGGCACATGACTCGAATCATTCGGGTGAATAATTCCATAGGCCACCCTGAGCATAATGACTGGGGACAGATTCAGTTGCCCTTATTTTGGGCATCAGCTGTCATTTCAGTTGGCCAAAGGAAATTCCCAACAGCCTCCAAGAGGATGCCCACAGATGTTGCCCTGTCACTATGAACTGGAATTTGAGTTTGCAGGTACTTGCACTTACCTTAGACCACCATTGGCATCTCACATGTCAGCAGACATTTGCATCTGAACACCTCACTCCTGGCCTCCATCTCCAGTTATTACCATGAGACCTTAGAAAAGGAGCTCACATGCAGGTCCCCATTTTGTGCCCACCTGAAGTGAGGCAAGAGGAATCCCACCTCCTGTGGGTTTGTGGCAGGCATAAGAGGGAACTGAATCCCTTTCAAGCCCCAGGACTACAAACCCAGGATGAGATGCCTCGATTGACGCAAGTGAAATCCTTCCCTCAACAGGGGTAAAGGAGATCCCTGTCTGTCCTGGTCTGGCTGTCCTGCCTAAAGATGGGCCAAGAAAAAGTGATTCTTGGAGCCAGCTCTTTTCCTGACTGGAGAAATGTCACTGCTGAAATGAAGCGTCTCTCCCGCGCTGAGTGATTCCTTCAGCCTGTTTCACAGCAGGTTCCCCTGGGAGCCCCAGGGACACCTGGAGGGAGCCCCGAGGGGGCAGAGAAAGTGCTGCCTTGGGCTGGTCCTGTGCTGCTGAGCTGGGCTGGGCTCCTGGGATGGAGGGAGCTCATAGTAAGCGGGCAACGGTACAGAGAGACAGTTCTGCCCAGGAGCAGCTCCTCTGCAAAGTGCAGCAGGGCTGAGGGCACTGCCTGCAGGCACCGAGGGGAGAGGAGAGAGGTAGAGAGAGGTTAGAGGCAGTCTGTGGGGGGAGGATGCTGAGAGCTCACTGGAGGACAAATCTTCACAGCCCTTGACACGGTGAGTCTCTGGTTGTAGGGATCTCCTAAAGCTTGTACATCCCACAGTTTACAGGATCTATCAGGATGTCTCTCACAGTTTTTCTGTTGTAGAGGAGAAGAACATGCTCCAGAGCAGGGATGCCCTGCTGCACTGTTAGGGGGACAGGGCATGACAGCTGCCTTCTACTGGGGATGGCTGCAGGGGTGTGTAGCTAGGGGTGCCCAGGGCTGTCCTTCCGAGCAGGGTCCCTGCACCCCAGGGGGTGTGCTGGGGCAGGGACTTTGCCGCCTGCCAGGGTCAGCACTCAGCCTGCCCGGGGAGCTCCCCATGGTGCTGCAGGGAGAAGCTCTGGGTGGAAGGAGTGACCCCTGGCAAGGAAGGACAGGGTCCTTTTGCTGTTGAGAGGGTGCTGTGTGGGTCAGGGCTACTCACAGCTCCAGATCATCATGAGGAACCTTCCAAGGGGCTGTTTCAAGGGGAAGGTGACAGCAGGCTTTACTATAAAGATAAGGAGATTTCACGAGTCTGTGTTTTCAATTTCCTACTCTGAGGGCAGGGGAAAGAAGAGGCGCCGTGGGGGAGGGAGAAATAGAGAAGGACCTGTCAAGATTGAACAAGTCATTGAGACTCCTGAACTGTATCTCTGAGTGGTCAGTAGGTCTGCTAATAGCCTCCTAAAGTGCTTTCAGCCACTCCTCTGCCTATGGACAGCACCAGCATCACCTTTGCTGGACCCATCAGGTTGTTCTGACCTTTGAACCTCCAAAAAGGAACATGTACCTGGCCCATGCCCTGCAAACAGGCAGGTTTCTGTAAGGCCGAGGTGAGGGCACAGAGGTTGCGATGGGGTCTGTTAGCAGGGAGAAGACATGGGACAGGGAAACAGCTACCAGGAGAAAAATCTCCCGGCAGCAGCGATATGATCAGGGAATGAGAGGAAACTAAAACCAGCAATGTTGTGGGAGGGGGAATTCAGAAATCTCCTTATCATCCCCTCCAATTCAGACCCCTTCCTCTGAGCTAGCCCTCTTGCCTCTTCTCCCATCCAGCAAAACCTCTGCCCTCAGGGCAGTGGGGTCCAAGGCATGAATCACCTCCTCTGCAGCCAGAGCTCCAGCTGCAGTGCCACTCTCCAGCCACGTGCCTAGATCCCTCTGCAGAGCACAGGGGCTGAGAGCAACTGCCCGGCAATGTTGGTGTCTGGGAGGTGGCGTGCACAGCTGGGTAACACTGTCCTGAGTGCCCCGCTGCCTCTGCCCTTGCCTCTCTCAGCCAGGCCCTCACTGTATTTTTCCTTGTTTCTCCACTGTGTTATTGTTATTGTTATCTTGTTCTTGCTGTCAGGCTCTCTGGGGATGGGAGTTTTAGCTGCAGAGTCACACACTGAACTTGTGGGTCCTTTCATGCAGGTGTGTCCATGGGAACAAGTGTCCCAGCTTTCCTCTCACCTGTGAGTTTGTGGGCAATGCTGTCTGTAGGGTTGGGGAATGAGCTGATTTTTCCCTTACAGAGATGCCATCATTAGGAGATGTGGCTATCTCCTCAGAGTGGCCTTCCAATCTGTCAGCTGCCCTCCAGGATGCAAACGTGTCCCATAGCAGCTTTGTGTTATCTGAAAGTCCCGTGGAGAAAGCAAAGACTCTGCGACTGAGGAAATGCTCTTGGGTTGGTGAAATGAGCCATGTGTGTCCTTGGCTAGAAGTGGGGTTCTGAGACCTTGAGAAAGGGTGAGACGTTTCGTTGTCCATAGTGCATCTCTCTGCTCTCAGCAGTGACTGGTGGCTTTTCAGGGTAACATGGGAGTGTGATCACCCTCCGTCTCTGAAAGGTGCAAGCACAGGAAAACTGGGAACTAGGTGGAGGGACAGACCAGCTCCCCTCACTCTGCACTAAGCCACAGGCAATCCTCTTGCCTTGAAGGACTTGCTCTGTTCTCCCTGAGTGCAGCAGAAGTGCTGGGGGTTTCTGACATCCAAGAAATCTCCCCAGGGGAGATGGAGGGGGAGCTCTAAAAAAAAAAATAGAGCTTTTAAACTGCCTTTACCATCCCGGTTCCTTAGCACTGGGAGTGAAGATGCTGACAGGCCCTTCTGCGTTAGGAGCAGTTTCATCTGACAAAGTCAAACGCCAGGACTGGCCCCTAGCCCCACCTTTCCTATGAACCCATTGCTGCAGAGCAGGGCTGATTTATGAAGAGCCCATGGGCAGAGGCCCTGCTCTTCATCGCATTCTTGGCCAGCATCAAGCAGGGCTCCAGCCACAGACCTGAAGGAAGGTCTCCTAGAAAAAGAAAAGGGTCTCTGTGTGTGAAAGGGGGAGGGTCCATGGGAAATGGCTTTGGTATTGCTCAGAGTAGTCTCCCTCCCCTAACTTGTTGCTGTCTTTTTCTCCCACGACAGTGTCCATGCCCAGAGGAGGAAAATGTCCAACGGCAGCTCCATCACCCAGTTCCTCCTCCTGGCATTTTCAGACACGGGGGAGCTGCCACTCTTGCACTTCTGTCTCTTTCTAAAAAAAAATGCCCTCCTGAGCAACGGCCTCATCATCACAGCCATAGCCTGTGACCACCACCTGCACACCCCCATGTACTTCTTCCTCCTCAACCTCTCCCTCCTCGACCTGGGCTCCATCTCAGCCACTCTCCCCAAAGCCACGGCCAATTCCCTGTGGGACACCAGGGCCATCTCTGATTTGGGATGTGCTGCGCAGCTCTTTCTGTTTGTCTTTTTTATCGCAGCAGAATTTTATATTCTTACTGTCATGGCCTATGACTGCTACGTTGTCATCTGCAAACCCCTGCACTATGGGACCCTCCTGGGCAGCAGACCTTGTGTCCACATGGCAGCAGCTGCCTCGGGCAGTGGGTTTCCTTATGCTCTCCTGCACACTGCCAATACATTTTCACTACCCCTCTGCAAGGGCAATTCTGTGGACCAGTTCTTCTGTGAAATCCCCCAGATCCTCAAGCTCTCCTGCTCAGAATCCTACCAGGTGTGGCAGTTGTGGTTAGTGCCTGTTTTTCATTTGGATGTTTTGTTTTCATTGTGCTGTCCTATGTGCAGATCTTCAGGGCCGTGCTGAGGATCCCCTCTGAGCAGCGACGGCACAAAGCCTTTTCCACGGGCCTCCCTCACCTGGCCGTGGTCTCCCTATTTGTCAGCACTGCAGCATTTGCCCACCTGAAGCCCCCCTGAACCCCCCCTGCATCTCCTTCCCATTGCTGGACCTGGAGGTGGCAGTTCCATACACGGTGGTGCCTCCGGCAGTGAACCCCCTCTTGTACAGCATGAGGAACCAAGAGCTCAAGGATGCCCTGAGGAAAATGATGACTGCATATTTTTCAGAAGCAATAAACAGCCTATTTTCTTCTGCATAACATTCATAATGTAACTCATTACAGTCCCAGCCTGCCTTCTAAATTTTTGGTGGTGGGGGGTAGTGGTGGGGTTTCCTTGTTTTTCTTGTGATAATATTGGGCACAACGAAATCTTATTATTCATCCCACTTCTAATTTACTGTCTACCTGTTACAGACTGTGTAAATGAGGAACCGTGCTCTCTGTGCATTTAAACAAAATTAAGGACCCTACAGCAACTTGTTTGTCTGAGATCCTTCCTCTGAGACCTTCTCTGGAGCTGCAGGGCAGTTCTTGTATGCAGAGGTTGCTGTTGTGTACTCGGTGGTGCCTCCATCAGTGAACCCCCTCATCTACAGCATGAGGTAAAAGGATCTCAAGGATGCAGTGTGGAAACCGATGACTGGATGGGTTTAAGCAGCAATAAACTGCCCATCTTCTTCTGCATATCACTCACAATGTAATTCACTATAGGATCAGCCTGTCTTTGGTAGTCGGTTTGGTTTGGTTTGGTTTGGTTTTTAGCTTTTCTTAGTTGTAATAATGTTGTCCACAAAGAAATGTCAGTATTCATACCATTCCTAATTCAGTATCTACCTATCTTGTGTGGCCCAGAGACTGCGTAATGACGAGCTGTGCTCTCTGTATTTTACAACAAAATAAAGGACCCTGCAGTGACTTGTTTGTCCAAGATGCTTTCTCCAAGACCTTCTCCGGAGCTGCAGGGGCAGTGCAGGTGTGCAGAGGTGGAGGAGAAAAGAGTCCCAGTACAGCAACACTGCCAGGGAGCACCAGCACTTGGTCTTCCCGAGTGCTCACTTTCCACCTCCACGCTCTCCTTCTGAGCCTTTGTGTTGGTGTAAGGCCCAAGAGCACCAGCAGCTTGATCATAGTCCTGCTATGTGGCAGTTTGTGCCAGCAGGCAGGGACAAGCAATGGGCACTTCTGTGACAGAGCTGACGTCCACAACAGCATTTCCATCATGAAAGGGGATCTTCTAAGGGCAGTGCCTGAAGGCTTAGGTCTGCTTCTAATGTTGTTCTCAAGAACATGCCCAGGAAAATACCAGGAGACAAAACACTTGTGAACAGCTAAAGTGTGTGAGTGTGTAGGGTGGGGGCACGCGGCAGTGTCCTTTCATAGCCAGGCTTACTGGGAGAGACGTGAAGGACTGGCAGAGCAGGGTCTGGTCTGTGCCAGTGTTCGCTGGGCACCCAGAGGAAGCTGCCCCAGAGCAATCATCACTGACCAGCCATTAACAATCACCATTTCCAGCACTGAACTCTCACCCCAGCTCAGAGAGGTTATTTGTCCCTCCATGCCGGGACACCAAACAACTAGTTCAGAAGTCTGTGCTTGCATTGTGCAGATGAGACTTGCACATTGTGTACATTGTGTACGTGTGGTGAGATGAACCCAAGTGAGGACTGAATGCTATCAGCTATTCCTAGTGTTGCCATGAAGGCCTGTGGGACAGACAGTGTCTTGAGGTCATTTCATTTTGAGAGTAACGTCCTCTTGGAAACCACCTGAATGTAGCACTGTGATGTGCTTCCTTGAACCGAGGTCCCCGTGTCCATTCTTCATGCCAAGGGGCATCTCAGATAAGTGCAGAGCGGGGCGACACACCACAGGGCTGAGGTGCCTCCCAGCCTCTGGGAGTGGCAAGAGGAGGCCAGAGAGACACTATGACTGCTGCATTGCACTGCCCCTGTGCATGCAAGGGAAGGGCTCCTGCCTCTGAACAGCCCTGTGTGTAAGATGAGTGCACGAGGCCAGCTCAGCTGTGGACAACTGTCAGAACCTGGTATTTCTGTGTGTGACTCCAGGAACAACCCGCACTGTCCCAGTGAATTTTCTCTCACTCTCTTTTGACAGGTTCATTAGAAATGCTCCTATCTGCTTCCTTGGCTTTCTGGCCTGTCCCTTTCATTACACACTATTAAAGAAGCATACCTGTGGAGCATTTCACCAGTGCAGTCAGAAGGGGTTCTGCAACCATGAGGTACACTGCTCTCTAGAAGGGAGGTACACTGCTCTCTAGAAGGCAGCATTTCTCACCTTTCACAAAAGACAGAGAACATCCAGGGTGTTTGAATGCAGTCAGAGGCAGATACATCTCCATGTTTCATCTCTCTGAACTTCCTTCACAATGTCTTTAAGCAACTATCAAAGAAAAAAATGTTCTTTCTTGCAGGTGTCCTACAAGGAAAGAGGGGACAAGAAGGACCTAAAACCCTCTGTGGAGAAAGGGCAGTGGAACAATCAGACATCATCAATGGAGTTTCCCTTACTGCATATGGGGAATGTCTCCAACTCTTAGACAAATCTCTTCCTCCTCTCTCATGACCTGCCCTGTGATTGGACTTGGGAACACCCTCATCATTATGCTGGGGGCGGAACACTTGAACACTTGCTACAGCTCCACCACCATGCCCCAGCTGCTGGTCAACTTCTTAACTGGGGACAGCACCATCTCTGCTCACAGCAGTGTTAGTACTATTTTCTGCACCTTTTGCAGGTACGGAGTTTCTCCTGCTGGTGGCCACATTCTGCGATCAGTACTGGGCTATGTGTCACCCACTTCTCTTTTTGCAAGACTCATGAACTGGAAGGTCTGTCTCCAGAAGGCAGCTACACTTTTGTTGGGGGATTTTTCTCATCAACAGTGATCACTTCATTCTTGTCCCAGACACAGTTCTGTGTCCCCAGTGGAGTGGACCACTTCTTCTTTGATTCCACTAGAGCTCTCCTGCAGTGATACTGACACTCATGCTCTTTGCTTTCATAACCTGCTTTTTAGAGCCAGTCCTCCCCTTGCTGTTCACCCTGGTATCCTGGGTGTGCATCAGAGCTTCCACCCTGGGCCAGCTCTTCTGTCCATTGTGGGCAGGCAGGCAGCCTCCTCCATCTGCTCTTCTCCCCTAATTAGCGTCACTGTGTGATGCCCAGAACAACCCTCCTGAGACAGTTTGATAAAGCCCTTTTTCTACACCATCCTCAGGCCCCTTCATCTACAGCCTGAGGACCAGAAAGTTTGGGGGCAAGGCAGCACTGAGAAAAATGCTCAGGAAAGCTGTGAGCTGCACAGGGAGGCCATTGAAGTTTTGGGCCTGCAGGAAGAAATCACTTCTGGTTCTCTTCTGAACAGGCCCTGAGGACCTGGACAGGAGTGTGCTGCATCCAAGGCACTCTTCTGGAAGTGTGGGATATAGAGAAGGCTTTTGGTCTGGGAAGGAGTAGAGATGTGCTGGTGTAGCTGGCCAGTGTCATCATGAGACTTCTCTCAAACATCTCGGAAAAGCCAGAGTGATCAGGGAAGTTCCAAGATCCTTGGAAAAGAAAAATATCAAACCCATCTTCAAGAAGGGCAAGAAGGAGGATTGGGAGAATTACAGGCTGGTCAGCTTCACCTCAGTCCCTGGGAAGGTGATGGGGCAAGTCCTCCTGCAGCCATCTCCAGGTACTTGACGGAAAAGAAGAACATTGCTGAACCCACGTGGGAGGGGAAATTGGGCAATGTTGTGTGCCTGGATTTTAACAAAGCCTTAGACATGGTCTGCTATAGTCTCCTTATAGCCAGGTTAATGATATCAGGACTGAAAAAGTAGATGATGAGGTGGGTGGAACTTATGTTGGATGAACAGGCTCAGATGACATCAGTGGTATGGAGTCCTCCCGTCACTTTTGGCATTCATCTGTGACCAGCACTTGGGCCAACACTGTTGAACATATTTATTATGTCCCTGTATGATGGGATGGAGCTCCTTTGTAGATGAGGGCAAGCTGAGGGGAGCCTTTGAGATACCTCATCTAGGTCACCCTGCCTCGAGCAGTTTGACCCCTTGGGGCAGGAGGGGGATCGTGAGGTCCCAGAAGAGTCACATGGCATTGGAAGAGGAATGTGAGGTTGCTGATCAACTCGCAGGCCACAAGGAGGAGATGGGTGGGAATGCTATGGTGAGGTCAGTTGTGCCTCAGGATCTCATGGGACGGCAGGAAGCACAAGGCCATGAAGGTGGCAGTGATTTCACTTCTGTCTCTGGAGTTGATAGGCCAGTAGCAGAAACTTGGCTGGGAAAGAGACTGTGAGGTCACTTCTTTCTGAGGTAGTTGATAGGTCAGCCCTTGAATCATGGATGGGATATATGCTTTTAAGCTCACATCTGCCAGTGTCTCTGATAGGCCAGCAGAAGGCACCTGGTTGGCAAGTTGATTGTGGGAATCCCTTTCCCTAAGTACCTGGTAGGCCCTTCCAGGAGGAGGGCTTGGATATGGGTTGTCATGTCCTTTCCATCTGAGTACCTGATGGGACAGCAGCAAGTACACGATTTGGCTGTGTTTATCCAAGAAGCTGAAAGGCCAGCAGCGGGCATGTGGCTTGGAAGATCACAGTGAGGTTATTTCTGTCTAGTCAGCTGGTGCAGCAAGTCTTGCAGATCCCATCTGTAGAAGGGTTATCCCATTTTTCTCCTGTGATCACTTTCAGTGTTTTCTTAGAAGGAAAAAAATTCAAGTCATTCTACTGCCCCCAAAAGAGGCTGTTCACATGTGAATTTGTTGTGGCAGTTTCAGATAAAAGGACATGCAGTTGGATTACTAACTCCTTGATATACAATGGTCTTCTGATCAGAATCACTGAAGTGCGTGAGGAAGGTTGGGAAGAGCATGAGTTGTCCTCTAGACAGCTGGAGGAAGGGACACAGTTTTAGGCTGTGGTAATCAATGGGGACTTTGAAGACCATGGACCTCTGCCAGAAGACCTTGTGTAGAGGGAAGTTGGAAGGTAATCCCTGACATGGGGGGTGGCTCTACTGGACTTGTTTTTCACAAGAAGAGAAGGCAGGACTGGTGGAAGATGTGGAGGGCAGCTTTGGCTACAGTACGAGTGAGGTGGTAATGTAGAAAACCCTGAGGGAACTCAGCAAGACAAATTGTAGCAGGGCTGAGTAAAGAGGAAGGATCACCTCCCCCAGCCTTTTGGCAGTGTTCTTCCTAATGAAGCCCAGCATGCCATTGTCCTCCTTTGCTGCAAAGGTGCAAAGTCAGGAGAAAAGAAGGCTTTGGGGAGACCCAATAACAGCCTTTCCATATCTTCTTGGGTATCAGAAAGAAAATGGAGCCAGGCTCTTCACTGTTGTGCATGATGGGAGGACGAGGGCTAGTGGGCATCAGCTGAAACAAGGGAGGAAAAACTTTCTCCCCATCAAGATACTCAAGCACTGAAGAAGATTTCCCAGAGAGCTTGTGTCATCTCCATCCTTGGAGTTTTTCAAGCCCAAAATGAGTAAACCCCTGAGCAACCTGCTCTGACCTCATAGCTGACCCTGCTGAGAGCAGGAGGTTGGCCTAGAGACTTCCTGAGGTCCCTTCCAGCATGAATGATTCTGCATTTCCATCCACAACAGATCTTCCCTTCACGATGGGCAGCAAAACACTCAGGTTCCTGGTGACCACTGAAGTCAGACAGAAAAAAGTTTGGTCAGATGATCTGTGACTTTCTTGTCCTACTCCAGGCATTGTTGCTCAGATGCAGGGCTGCTTGGCAGGCACCCCCGAAAGACCCCGATTCTTTCCTTTGCTTCACCTTTCATTTCCTTTTTACCTCTTTTCCCACTCACAATTTCTTCCCCTTGACCATCCTTGTACCTTCCCATGCAAACAGCACATCTCTGTTTACCCTTCCCTCCCCGGCCCTAGTTTGCCTTCCTTTGTACCTTCATTTGGTGTTTCTGAGCTTGTCACCAGGGCAATTCCTACTTTGGTCAGCAATTCCATTAGACTAGTACCTCCCTCTATTATCTGTAGTGTCCTGCAATTCCTCATGCTGTTATCTTGTCAGAGGCACCACAAATCTGGTGGGCCACCTGTACGCACACATTAACAGCTGTCCAAACAGAGCTTCGCTCCAGGGGGACCTTGAGAAACTCTGGGATTTGGCAATCCCATTTAAGCAAGCAGAAACCTAAATGATGTAGTGGTCTACATCAAGGTCTGCCCTTGATGACAATAGGGAAAGTTCTCAGGTTCCCCGTGACTATGGAAGTAAGTCAGATGTTAGTATAGTTGGACTAGCTGCAGCTTTCTTGTCTTGCTCCAGACAGTGTTGTTCAGATGCAGGCCTGCTTGACAGGTATCCTCAAACAGCCTGATCATTTCCTTGGCTTCACCATTCATTCTCTTTTCATTCTTTTCCCACCTCTCCAGTCCTACTCTTTAACCATAATTATCCCCTCCCATGCAAAATACCAACCCCTTTTAAGTATTTCCTCACAGGCCCTGCACTCACTCACTTTGTACCTTCCTTTGGTGTTTCTGAGATGATTATCATAGTGCTTTCCACCTTGATTACCAACTACATTACACTGGTGCTCTTTTTCTCATCTGTAGTGTCCTGTAGCTACTTAAGTTATCGCCTTGTTAGAGGTATCATGGCTCAGAATGAACAGCAGCACACATACTTTCAGTGCTGGACTGTTGGAGGTTCAGTCAGAGGCACCTTGACACACCTAGGGATTTGGACAACAGAAACTTGAAGATTTAGAGGAAAAGCTGCAGAGCAACTCCATGCTGCAGCATGGGCAGTGACCATACTGGCTAAGGAGTGCCCTGAGGAGAAGGGCCTGGGAGTAATGATGGCTGCCATACGAGCCAGTGGGCTTTGCATTTCAAAAGGAAAATTGGGAAAATGGAGAGCATCCAGAGGTCTGCCAAGATGGAGCGAGGAGCCTAAAGCACAAGCTGTCAGAGGGAACTGGGCCTCTCTAGATTGCTGAAGGGAAGGCATAGGGCAACCTAATAAGAGCCTGCACCTACCGGGAGAGATGATGGAACCAAGCTATCTTCTGCAGTGGCCAATGATATGACAGAGGGAACAGCCACAAACTACATCTTGGGAGCTTTAGGCTGAGCCTTAGGAAAAATAAAATGGATTAGGAGGACCATTACTGTGACCTCCACCTTTGGAGCTCTTCAGGTTTCAGCTCCACAAAGTAACAGCCAACCTGGAGGCTGGACTAGAGTCACCCAGCAGTCTCTTTTCCACCAACCCTTCCAGGAGCCTGGGCCTTGACCACGTGTCCTATGAGAAAACATTAAGCTGGAGTTGAGGGTTTCTACATCATATGCTCATAGGACAATTGAGGGTGGAAGGGAGCTGAGGAGGTCTCAAGTCCAATGCCCAGCTCAAAGCAGGGCCGGCTCTGACGTCAGACCAGGTTACTCAGTAAATGTCAGAGAGAGTTTACACATGAACCAGACATCTAGGCCACCATTATGGATATGGAGACGAAGTGTTTGACCAGCTCCCTGAACACAGCTATGGGGATACCATGCCTCCTGAGATACCTGGGAACATCCACCATCTTGTCCAGAGGAGTGTCATTCTTCTGCAAGTTTCCTGGCAAATCTCCAGACCATGGGGTGCTTTAGGCTGTAAACAGAATTGGAAGAAAGCTTTTGACTTGGGTACTATCAACTCTATCAACTTAATTGCTACAAGAGAGGGAGATGGAGGGATCTCAGCATTTCCAGGTTCCTGCGGAAGATTTAAGGCTTCTGAGAAAGGAGCTGAAGATAACAGTTTTGAGCTAGCATAGCCTTTAGATAATTTCACATGTGAAGGCTCTGCTCCCCCCTTTCAATCATTGGCACCCAGAAACCTCACCTGCTTTTCCTTCCTCTCTTCCCAAAACCCGACCAAGTGATGGGAGGAAAGGCAGCAGAATCAGCTGGTGTCTGGCACCTGGAGGGTGGTGGTGAGAGTTGGGGAGGGGCTGGGCTGGGAAGTGTCCTCTCCCCAGCCCAGCCCAGCAGAACAACCCAGCCTGGGCTGGTCCCATGGCAGTGCCCACCACAGGGTGCTGCAGAGCTCTGGGCACTCACCCCATGGCCCCAACCCCTCTGAAGGGCACAGCAGCTCCTGGGGAGCAGACAGGGAGGTCAGCCTCCCCATCAGCCCCAGGGATGGTGCTGGCCCCAAGGGCACGAGGAAATGGAGGCTAGTCACTGGCTGGCTCTCCTGAATTCATATTGTAGGTGATCCCCAACCCTGACTGATTTTTGCCCCCTCCTCTGCTCCCACCAGCCCCACTCCACAGGGCAGCATGACATTCCTGGCCCTGGGGTTGCTCCGGCAGCTCCTGCATCTCTTCAGTCTCCCCTCCCTGTGCCTGCTGGGTCCCCACTGACTCCCATGGCACTGCAGAGTCCTTGTTCATGGATACATGGATTTAGTGCTTTACTTTTAGGGGACTTCACCTTTAAGGGTGTTTCACCTTCTGAGTCTCCATTCATTCCACCCCACGGCACCTGGTGAGTCCCCATCCCCTCCTCTCCTGACCCCTCCAAATTAATTTCCAGAGACTCTGCTATATGCCATCAGTCCTGTCATACATGAAGAAAACTGTGGAGATAATAGGAGCTCATGCACCATCACTGCCATTGGACACCAAGAAGAGAGCTTTTAAATCCAGAACATTTGGTCCAGTGGAACCAAATGGCATCATAAGCTTAACCCCAACCACAGGGAGAACACAAGGAGAACAGACTCTTTAAAAGACCAATTCCTTGGACATTTTCTTGGAAGCAACTTTGGAAAAAGAGCCCAGCCTTG
This sequence comes from Fulmarus glacialis, assembly GCF_000690835.1. Taxonomy (NCBI): domain Eukaryota; kingdom Metazoa; phylum Chordata; class Aves; order Procellariiformes; family Procellariidae; genus Fulmarus; species Fulmarus glacialis. The sequence continues at coordinate 15,077 of NW_009212144.1, forward strand.
AGGCACTGCACCTGGGAGACCCCATTTTATTGAAGAGCTGCTTTTGGGCATGCCACATCTGACACAGTGTTGTGCAAGAGTCAGACGCAATAGGATCAAACCTCAAGACATGTGGTATAAACCCAGAAAATTATATATTAGCAGGATTGTGACAAGAGAAAAATCAGACTCGTGGCCTAAGGCAATCTCTGGAAAACGTGCAGAGAAGGGGAGGCAGATCATTGTCAGTGAAACAGGGTGACTCGGCCAGTTTCCAAAGGACATCCTTGAGCTCCTGGTTCCTCATGCTGTACAAGAGGGGGTTCACTGCCAGAGGCACCACCGTGTGTGGAACTGCACTACTAGGTCTAAAAATGGGGAGGATGTGGAGGGGGGCTTCAGGGGGGCAAACACTGCAGTGCTGACAAATAGGGAGACCACGGCCAGGTGAGGGAGGCATGTGGAAAAGGTTTTGTGTCATCCCTGCTCAGAGGGGATCCTCAGCACGTGCCTGAAGATCTGCACATAGGACAGCACAATGAAAACAAAACATCCAAATGAAAAACAGGCACTAACCACAACAGTCACACCTTCCCCGAGGTAGGATTCTGAGCAGGAGAGCTTGAGG
>NW_009212145.1:0-374 GCF_000690835.1 Fulmarus glacialis
CAAATGGATACCCAAGGCTGGATATACAGCAGCCTATCGCCTCAAAGTTAGTCATAGGTATGTCTAATGGGGCTTATTAAACTTGGTTATTAGGCTAATGTATTCCCTGAAAGTTAGAGAAATTGTGTTTCCTATGCTTAATTCTCCTTTGCGTTTTTAATATGTGAACGATGCTTGGTGTGGGCCCACAGGCGAGCCCTTAAAAGGGAGGGTTTTCTTTAAAGAACTGAACCCAAGTATCAGTGTTGGGTTATTCTGCTGTGGCTGAGTCCCAAAAAAACACATTTCTGTTGACTTGTCAAAGCTCTTCTGCTCTGTGTCACCAATAACCAGCCTGGTTCTCCAGAGCTTTCCCAAAAATGTCTCCTGCTAAT
>NW_009212146.1:0-4186 GCF_000690835.1 Fulmarus glacialis
GCCCGCCGCACCGGCCGCTGCGCCGCCCGAGCAAAGCCAGCGTGTCCCAGCAGTGGGGGCCCATTAGAAATGAAATGTTCCTACTGGGGTATTTTATTTGCACACTTCAGTAGAGTGGACACCAAAAGGCTTTGCTAATGCTTCATGGGCTGCTAATTTCCTCTCTGACCCGCATTGTCGGAGGGTGACCCCAGCCCGAATCTCTCGGCAATGAATGCCAAAGGCTGACACCGGCCCGGGTTAGGGGTGACAATGGGGCCTCTGTGGGCTCCGGGCAGGCTCCAGTTGGGAGCTGGAGAACAGGGGGAATTTGTGTGGCTCTCAAAAGCTCTGGGTGGCACAATAAGGGAGGCCCCGGGGTCTCCCAGGAAGACAGAGGCGGCCCAGGGAAGCCGGGCTGGGAGAGGCGGGCGGGAGGATGGTTTCCTTTGTGAAAAGCTTTCTTTAGAAAGGAAGGTTTTTCTGAATGCCCCCTTAGACGACCCAATCGGGGCCTGGCAGATGGATATCACAGGCACACTGCTTATTCATGGCAGGCTGCAGCTTTGAGCCGTCCCCCCCCTTCCCCCAGCCTTTTATTCATTTTAAGGCTAATTTGTTTTGTTAATGTTTTCTTGCCCTCCCCCTCTCTCCTGTGCAGATTGTGACTCATACTGCAAAGCCTCCAAGGGGAAACTGAAGATCAACATGAAGAAGTACTGTAAGAAAGACTATGGTGAGTTGCCTCTCTCGGCCGCCGCTTCCCAGGGACGCGGGGTTGCGAAGGGATGCAGAGCAGGAGCATCTCCCTCCCAGGGTGCCCCCAAACCCACCGAGCCCAGAGGCAGGTTGCCAGCCGGGTCTCAACCGTACCGGGGCCAGGCAGCCCAGCTCTGCTCCGTGGCAACTGCCCGTGCTGGGGTGCGTGCCGGGCAATTTGGAGTATGGCTTTTGCCGGGTTTGGAGAGGAAGCCCTGGGGAGTGATGCTCGACGAAGCAGCAATACAATGTGTTGCTTGGAAAATAGGAGTCCCCTTGCAGATGCTGAGACAACCCCCAGATCAGGGTCCATAGTGTCTTCATCCCAAGGTGTCTTCTAGGCTACGATGACACCGTGTCCTGTCTCTTCTCACTGTGCTGTTACATGCAGCGGTTTTTAAAAATCGTGCTTTGCTGTGGGGACAAGCAGCAGGCAGTTCCCCATCATCCAAATCCACCCCCCCTGTAATTCCCAGGCAAGTTCAGAGGGTGGTGCGGCCCTGGGACAAGGCAGGGAAGCTGTGGGATCCCCGTCCTTGCTGGTCCTGAGCATCCTTCCACAGCTCCAGCTCAGAGCAGCATCTTGGAGCAGGCACATCCCGAGCTCCTGCCCCACCACCTCTCTACTACTGGGTTTATTTTTAATGTGGGTCCATTCCCAACATGGTCACCAGTGGGTCCACTGAGGAGGTGGCCAGGGTGACCCCGGGAGGGGATTTTCTTCAGGCCACGCCAAGAAACTCCTCGAAGCCCTCCCTGGGGCTCAGCAACCCCGCTCCGCCCTGGCTTGGCCATTGCCCGCCGGCACTGAGCCACCCCAGCACGGGCAGGGTCCCACCTGCCCGGAGGATCACCCTCCTTCCCCAGCCATCCCAATGCTATTGGGATGAGCCGAGTGTTGGGAACGGGACCAACGTGGAAAAATCAGGTAGAGCTGGTTAAATACAGGTGCTCTGTGCTGGGAGATGTGTAGAAACGGTGCTAAGCGTACATAGGGGCTGGAAATTATCTCACCCCAACCCAAAGACTATAGTGGGAGCAAACTGTCTGCAGGTGGGGCCAAACGTGAGCCTTGGGGTTTGACCCAGGGATGGGGAGCGGGCTGTGCGCGGGTGAGCCTGGCTTCGAGCTGAGCCTTCAAACGTGTGAACAACCAGGGAATTACGAGGCGCTGCAGGGCAGGGTTTAGCATCTGCCGGGGCTGCGATTGCCCCAGTGTCTGCCAGCCCTTCCCCTCATGGTAAAGGAATACATAATATATATATGTATATGCATGCATACATACGTGTGTGTGTTTATATATGTGTATATATATATTTTCACCAAATTGCCGAGGAAAAAACCAACACATCCCATCTGCATCTAAGCATCCAGAGGTGGTGATACCTCCTCCCTCCTTCAAACGCGCTCACAGAAGCTGCTCAGCATGTCTCGGAAGTGTTTGCGAGAGCAGAACGAATTCCCATTTAACAGCCCTTCCCCAGACAAGGCGCTTCCCGGCAGGGCCGTCCGAGGGATGCTCCGCGCTGGCTTTGTGCTCTGGCACATCCCCGCGAGCCCCAGGGAAGGAAGAGGGCTCAGAGGCAAATGTTTTATTTGCATTCCCATTTATTCTTCCATTACCCACATGGCAAAATGGTTGTGGAGTGCATCCCTTGGCAAGGAGGAGCTGCCAAGGCTGGGGCCATGCTCGTGGTATGCGTCCAGCGAGGCCACGCTGAGGTCTGGCCATGCTCGTGGGAGCTGCCGGAGGTTCATCAGATGTTGGAAAGGTCCAAAAAATGCCTTTTCCCATAGAGAAAAGGATTAAATTGCACGTGAGAAAGTCACTGCTAGAACATGAGTTTATTAAAGACAGAAGTGGGGCTGATCACCAGGCTACTAAAGCCATGGGGTTTCTCGCGGGTGGATTCTCTGCTGGCTAATAAGGTACAAATTCATTTCCCGCACGTGGCACGTGCATCCCTTCGTTTTCCCATGTGGCTTCTGCAGCATCTCCTAAGGGCTGAGCACACGCTGGAGCATTTGCTCTCTGAAGAGGGGAGAAAGCAGCCATTTGATTGCAGGAAACTTATATGTGTCATGACCCAAATTGGCCCCGGGGGTTTGGAGGATGGTAGAGAGGAAAAGAAGGCACGTGCATCCACCTCGAGGCATGTTTCCCAGCTGAGCAGCGTTATCTTTCCCTGCTCTTGGGGTGAGGGTTGCGACATTTCGGTGGCAGCAGCGCTTGGGCTTTGCTCGAGGGGTGGCCCCAGCGTGGTTTCGCTCCTCGGCTTGTCCAATCTCGTCGGGGAGATGTTTCTTGGGGGTTTGGGTGAGAGCTCGTGCTTGGTTTTGTTTAAGGCTGTAATGTGGGCTCGCGGGCTTTAACAGAACCTGGGGAGATGAGGGCAGCTCAAGAGCTGTCTTGGACAGGAGAAAAACCCAGAGCAATGAATAGGGGTGCTGGAACGAGCTTTTCTTGTCCCTTTTATCACACAGCATCAATTCTGCAAAAGCACAAGTGAGCCAAAGCTGCTTGCCGGGGCTGGTTCGGGGCGAGCAGGCGCAGGATGTCCCAGAGTGGGAACCGGGGTGCTCCCACCTGAGCCCTCCTGGCCCCGGGGGGTCCCCAACCAGCCCCATGGCCCCAACCAGCCCCGTAGCCACAGCAAATTCACTTTTTCAAGGGCAAACCAGCCTGGCAAGGCAGCAGGGTAAGCGATGCCGCAGCGCAGCCCGGCCGTGCCAGGGCAGCCCACGCTTTCCACAGGGCCAGGGAGGGAAGAAAGGGTTGAAAAGGTGCAGGGAGGGATAATAAAGACTTTGGGACTGACACCCCAGCAGGAAGCCAATTAGGAGGCTCTTTTCCTCACCGTTACGCCGGCATCGCTGGGCTGAATGTCCTAAAAGGCCCTAATTAGCTTGAACAGAGTTACTTCTCCCGCGGGCTCAATCGGGAAGCTATCATCCGCCCCGCGCTCCTCAATGGGGCTTTTTAGCTCTCCGTTTCATTCAGCGATTCAAAGGGGATATTTTCCCTTATTTATTTTTCTTATCTGTTTGTTTTTGTTGGGTTTGTGGGGTTTTTTTTCCTTTTTATTTTAAATTGGGCTCTTTCCCGCGGGATGGGTTTTGGTGCAAATATTTGGAGTGAAACAGGGCGTGGGGAGGGCAGGCTGGGAGATTTCGGAGGGGGGGGGCAGGCAAGAACAGAAGCAGAAAAGCTTTTTCTGGGTTTATTTTGGCTGCCTGGTGGAGTGCAGGGGTCGCTCGGCTCCCAGAAAACCAGGGGTAGAGGAGGAGGTTCTCTGGGTTTGGGGCAGTTAAAATTAGCCCGGGGAAGTGGGGGGATCCCTGCTGAGCTCTGCTGAGGATGGAGATTGCCCCATGACCCAAAAGAAGAGGGGATTATTTTCTTAGAGCAGGTGATGCTGCTCCAGATGATGCGGGAGCATCCCTCTCT
>NW_009212146.1:4456-4868 GCF_000690835.1 Fulmarus glacialis
GCTGGTGCAGCACTGGGGGGGGGATGGGGGCCTTGGTGCAGCACTGTGGAGGGTATGGGGGCGAGGAGCGGGATCCTCATCTGAAAGGTGAGATCATCTGCTCACTTTGCCCTTTCTTGGGAAAAAAAAGTAAGTAAAAAAATACATCCTTCCTTTCGCGGAGACTTCACTTAGTCACCCCCTTTGTCGAGAGGAGCTTGGCAGGGGCTGGTGGAAAAAAGCAAAATGTGTTTTCAAAAGGCAGCTTGAAAAGAGAGAGGGGGGGAGAAAAACCCTGAATCCACAGAAAAACCCAAGGCCCGGCTCATCCCCAGCTCACAGCCCCTCTCCACAGCCCTGGAAGGTGGAGAAATCCTGTTCCTGGAGCGGGGAAGCGCTGAGCAATCCGTCCCCATAACCGCGCCCGGAGGGA
>NW_009212146.1:5383-6012 GCF_000690835.1 Fulmarus glacialis
GCTCCCCATCACGGGAAGCTCCACAAAGCTCCAGCTCCTGGAGTCAGGTTAGCGCATAGGATGCGTAGGTTTGTCTATGTAGCCCAGTCCCAGGTCAGATTTGGCAGGAGAAAGCTTGAAATCAGGAGTTTTATCACAAACCCCAAAAGTAAATAAAAAAACAAACAAAAAAAAAAAGCATTTTTTTTCCAGCCTCACTCTTTTCGTGGCAATCTAATCATTTTTGGGCCCCTGACTCATGGTCTCTGAATGCTGCGAGACGCTGCTTTTATTTAAGCCTTTACACGGCTGCCCTCAAACATGTTGTTTCGAGGGTTTGGGGTTGGTTTCTGGTTTTATTAACATCAAATCATCCACCCCTCTGTTTTCATCTGCAACATCAAGCCTTCAGGTCTTTCTTGTGGCTGGAGGCTCCCGGCCAAGCCTCGAGGAGCCGGGCAGCATCACGGGCTGGGAGTGACACTGCCCAGTGCCCTGCACCAGGGATGCAGGAGGGGACCAGGGACCCCCCATCCCCTCCCGCAGCCCGGGGACCACTCGGCCACCTTTTTCTTAGAAAGAAGTATAACGTGGGGAGAGGCTTGAATGCATCGCCTGGGCTGGTGTGGCTTGTAAGGCACCGTCCGGGC
>NW_009212146.1:6059-14419 GCF_000690835.1 Fulmarus glacialis
GGTTAATGGGGCAGCGCCGGGCACTCACCAGGACTGAGCATCCTTCCCTCAAGCCCCTCAGCACCCATTTGGATTTGGGGACTCTCTTGGGGCTGACGGGGAGCAGAGAAGGGTGCAAAATAACAAGCCTGGAGAAAAATCCCCGGTGCTATGGGGGCACGTGGGGGGCACAGCCAGCCCCAAATTCCCTGCAGGGCTCGGCTGCCCACTGTTTGCAAAGCACGGGGAGGAGCAGGCACGAGCTGCAGGCAATCCCAAGGCACTGCTTGTGCTCGAGACCTGGACCAGAGCCCATCCTCGCTGGAAACTGGTGTCACTGGCCCCGGCTGGAGCAGCAGCACAGTGAAAGCCGCGGCTCATTTGATTTTGTTCTCCCCCTCCGGGTCACCATCCGCTCCCAGAGGACCACAGCCAGGGGAGCATCATCTCTGCCACCCGTTTGAATAACCATCATCCCGTTACATCCTTTCATCTGGTTGCCCCATAGACACTTTCCAGGACATTTTTCCAGGGATGCGGCGACAGGGATGATCCCCAGCGCAGCTCAGCATCGGTACAGGGGTTCAGTGAACATCAGTAAAGTGCGGGCAGTTCACCACGGCACAGGCAAAGTGCCTTTTCTACAAGCTTTGCCCTAGGAAAAGGCAGGTGAAGGACAACATTAAGCTCCAATGCCAGCTTTGGGGTGGAGGAGTGCAGCTGAGCCCCCCCCCAAAACCACGAAGGAGCCAAAACCTTCTCTTTCATGAGAAATGAGTCCCTAAATCCCTCGGGATTCACCCACGGGAGCCAGCTTAGGTACTTCCAGAAATGCCTCCTAGCATCTCTCCGCATCTCCGCACATCTCATGTCCCTTGGGAGATGCCGGAGACCTCACCCCACCACCAAGATACCCAGGCAAGTCATCGTTAAACTGGGGCTTTGAAACCAGGCGCAGGGGAAACCGCGCGTCCTGGATGCAAAGTTATGGGCAGAAAACTCCCTGTCAGCGAAGGCAGCTGCGGCCGTGCCAGCCAAGCCTTCACCAAAGCTTTCACTCCTTCCACTTCATTAATAAAAGGGGAAAAAAATAAGAGACGGGGGCCTTGACATCAAAAAAATACAGACTGTGTATTTTAGAGCGGAGTTTCCTGTAACCACCTCTCTCCGGTTCCTTTTCATTCATTTTCTCCATTTTGTCAGTGTGGACCCAGGCAGGTCAAAGGTTTAAGCTTTTTTGGAAAGATTTGTTTCAAAAAAATAAAAATTGGCTAATCTTCACATTTTGTTACCTTCACACCAGACTGGGAAATACACGGTCAGAGCTTAGGGTTGTTTTTTTTCTTTTTTTTTTTTTTTTAATGAAAGCATCTGGCGTCCATGACATGCTCTGAAAAAAAAAAAAAACCACATATATTTTGCAACGTGTTAAAAAGCCTTGCTGGGCTGCAGAGCCCCGTTTCTCTCCATAGCTTGAAATCAGTTTGCACATTGTGGTTTTAAAGCGAGGGTGATGCTCCTCCACCGCTAATCCAGGGGAGTAAAATTGGGTTGTTACAAGGCAAACAGGAGAGTTTTGCCTGGGTTTTTTTGAGGTTTCTTCTCCCTCTGATAATTTATGCAATCGAGATTGGACCCACCGGGGACTGGCCAGATGGCTGAGACAGGCAGGTGGACGGGCAGGGGGGTACAGCTCACAGGGCTATGGAGGGGAAGGACAGAAAAAAAAGGGAAAAGCTCAAAGATTTGGTCAAAAAGCACTTTTTGGTTGGACCGCGCCAATCTGCGCGGAGCCGCTGGCCCTTGCCTGCTGTCCTGGCCAGGGCTGGCTGGCATTGCCACCCGGGTTTTTCCCTCTGTCTCTGCTGGTGGGGACTCCTCTCATCCCACAGTCAGCAAACAAACCCAGGAGGGCTGGGTAGTCTCTTCCCGCTGAAGATATTTTCCTGGAAGCTGATTTTTAGCGAGGAGGAATGTGTTCAGCTTCCCTGGAGGATGCGATCTCAGCCGACTGCTGCTCCCGTCCTCTGGTGTCTCTGTGCTGTGATGGACCACTGTCGGGAAGAAGCCCAGCAGAGCAGCAGGAGCTGCCTCCAGGCTCACATCTCCTCTTCCTTGCCCTGCTGTGGGACCAAACGCTCCCTTTCCCACGCAGGTCTCCATCCTTCCCTGTGGTTTGAACCCAAGTCCATGGATGTGACATGGAAAGGGCACAACAAGCACCTGCTGGAGGGGTTGAGGAAGAGGAGGAGGAGGGCTGGCAGAGGTCACCATAGCCTGGGGCTGCCTCATGGCACAGTGGCTCTGGGGGCTTCTGAAATCCGCCGTGAGCAGAGCCTTACCCTCGAGCACACTGGAAGCAAACCAGTGTCCGCTATCATCCCAGCATCTTTGTGGACAATCCCGTGGAGAGTCCTCTTCTGCCCAGATCATGATGCCAAGTTACCTTCACGCTGGCCCTGCAGGACCGTGGGCCACCACTCCTGCACAGATGCTGGTGGGTGCAGGGATGATGTAATGCATGAACCGTGCTCCGGGAAAGAGCAAGGGGTGGCGCGGTGGAGGGCTGAGTCCTCACCAGGTTTTCTCAGGAGGTTTTCTCAGTCCATACGGCTACAGATGGTCTACACAACATCAGCCACAGGCTTGGAAAACACCATCCTCTTGCAATTCCTGTATTTATGGATCACAGTTGTCCTCCCATCTCAGTCTTGCTTTGGGAGCTTGTTATCTCCCAGTTATCTGCCAGGACACCTGGCTTGCCAGGCTGCTGCACACCGAGATATTCCCTTGAAGCCTGATATTGCTATTCAGTATTTACAGAGATGCTCAAGTGAGACCACCAGACCCAGAAGTCAGGTTGGACGCTGCTACTGACATGTCCTTATGATCACTGAGCCCTGCCCTCAGTCCTTCACCCGTGCTTTTTACCAGCAACGTCATTTCCACAGCAAGCACTGAACAGTACTGGTGCTGGAACAATCTCCTAGTTTGGAACATCTCCTAGAAACACACAATAGTTAATCTCTCTGTTTCCAAATCCTTTCATAGGTTTGAACCTATTCAGTGTCCTGCTCCAAGGCTGGGCGCTCATGGACAGCTGTCTCCTTGTGCTGGCCCCGGGCAGACGTGCTGGAGGCCCTAACAGGTCTTTTCTACCTCCAGATGCCAAATGCTTGGAGATATGGGCCAGTCCCAGTGTTTTGCTCCAAATTTTGGCTCATCTTCTCTTGAAACCTGGGGCTGCTTGGAATCCTGGTGCATTGAGTGGCCCGTCCGGTGAGGAAGGGAGGGCAGAGGGGCTGGAGAAATAGCCCGTGCAGAAACCCATCCTCTGGCTGAAGCACGTGCTGCTCTCCGGATGCGTGGGTCACCAAGAAAGCTCATCCCAGGTCCTACGGTGCAGCCTGGGGTTTTGGCACTGCCGATGGGGACAGGCACCTCCCTGCCGTGCCCACGGCAACGCACGCCATCTGCGCAGAGCCTCTGCCCTGTGCTCGGGCCACCACCCGGGGCTGGAGGCACCAGCTGTCCTTGGGTTTGTTAATCTTCTCTGTGCTTGCTGCTTCAAGGGAAAAGGCAGGGTCCAGTGTACATGAATCCCCCTGATTTTTGAAGATTTTTTCAATCGCTTTAAGAGTTCACAGGTGCTGGGGCAGATGTTGCTGCACCAACAGCCCTGGGGAACTGCTCCGTCTGCGCTTGCTTCACAACCACATCCTGGGAGATGATGGTCCTCCCTAGGACACAGATAAGAGAATGAGGCAACATGCTCCCCACCAGCGCTCCAGGTAGCCCTGTGTCGTTCCCAGGGCTCCTAGTGCAAGGAGTGCCATGGTTCCCGGAGTACAGCTGCTCCCAGCCTCTGCCCCTCTCCTGGGGGTCCTCCAGCCCCCGTGGTCCTTGGATAACCATGGCCATGCTCACTGGGGACCTAGAGGGCTGCCTTTGTGGCAGCAGAGCTGGAGAGATCTCCCGAGTCTATGGTGGTCTTAGTACCTTTGCTGAGACCCTCTGCCACCAGCACTGGCTACTCTTGCTCGTGGCAGATGGCCTGGGGACAGAGGTCGTTTTTGTGCAACCACCACTCTTGGTCGCTCTCCCCCAGCCTGGGCTCAGGAGACAAAATCCCTTTTCCTCACACAGCCTGTTAGGTAAGACCTAAAATTCATTTTCTTCTCGCCAGCTCAAACCGTAACATCTTTTCCTCTCTTGCCTTGTTTTTTCTTTCCAGCTGTCCAGATCCACATCCTGAAAGCAGAAAAAAATGCCGACTGGTGGAAGTTCACGGTCAACATCATCTCCGTCTACAAACAAGGCAGCAACCGAATACGGCGCGGCGACCAGACCCTGTGGATCCACTCCAAGGACATAGCGTGCAAGTGCCCCAAAATCAAGCCCATGAAGAAGTATTTGCTGCTGGGCAACAACGAGGACTCTCCCGACCAGAGCGGCATCATTGCGGACAAAACCAGCCTGGTGATACAGTGGCGGGATACGTGGGCTCGGCGGCTCAGGAAGTTCCAGCAGCGGGAGAAGAAGGGGAAGTGTAAGAAAGCCTAAAGGAGGAGATGGCAACGGAGCGCGCGAGAGGGAGAGACTGACTGTGCATGCTGCTTTGTGTAGAGCTGGGGCGGGCAGGGACCGGCGATGGGGACTGCGGGAGGAAAGTCGCGCTGTCGTGGTGGGCTGGGGGGGGACGGGATGGGACGGCGATCACGGCTGTGGGGCTGCCAGGTTTGCACCTCGTATTCCGGGAGAAAACGAAACAAAACAAAACACAACAAAAAAAAAAATCGCACAGGTGGATATAAAACAAGAGGAGGGTGGGTGCGGGCGTGCGGCACCCGGTGTCCCCCGGCTTCTTTCTGCCCTGTTGGCTGAAGAAATCAGAGACACCAAACTGCCTTCCAGCTGCTAACATCTGCTGCTGCCAAAGCACAGCATGGGAACATCAAAACTGTAAGGAACTAATCAACGGCAATGCTGGAAATTAACCCCCCATCCCCAAAAATACATATTCTCAGCTTAGGTTGAACAAGACAGTTATCGTAAACTAAACAGAGACTTAACACTGAGGACAGATCCGAGAATCGACTAATATGGGTTATTTGAAGACTCTTTGGTGTCTGATAGCTGTAACCATCACCCGCTGTACAGTACCCAGGAGCGGCCAAGGTCTCCAGCCGTGGCGACGCGCTGATCCCAGGTTAGGCACAGCAGAGGAGACCACGTTAGTGGGCAACTTCCACGTAGGCATAACTTGGGGAACGACTCCTTGCTCCGGACCCCACGCCCCGAGGAGAGCTGCCCCCCACCGCGCCGAAGAAGCGTGAGCCCATGGGATGCCCTGGCCCCCTCCCAGCCACCGATTCACAGTCGAGGAGTTAATAACCAGGATCCCCAAGGAAATACCCAGACTTTGCAAAAAAATAAGTTGGCATCCAGTTCCTGCAGGTGCCCTTGGAAGATCTCACCCCTCGCAGTCCCTGAGTCTCCACTGCAGCCACCCCTGAGACCTCCTTCATGGGCTTGGTCCTCTCTGCCTCCGTCAGCAGACTGATGAACCCCCACGTGATAGAAAATCCGTGCAGATGACACTGAAGTCCTGGCTGGCAGTGGTTTCACTCCCAAAATCAGCCAGCTCTCCCGGACCCACACCAGCTCTGCCCTCGCTCCCTCTGGAGCTGGAGCTCCCCGGCATCCCTGCATGAGGTGGCCAGCCCCCTTGGGAGACACAGGAGGTGGGACAGCGGGTGCCAAGGGACCGTCCCCATGGGCAGCGGGGCCAGCGCAGAGCTTTAACGCTTGGCCAAGTTACAGCCAACGCAGGGCAGAGACTTGCTCCAAGGGAAGGGGTCTCAGCCAGGGACTGGATGAACAAGGTGTCACCCACCTGGAGCTCCCCAAATTGCTTTCCTCCTTCTGCTGGGGTGAAAAACAGCGAATCTAACATTCCCAATCTCTAACCGCTAATGCACTAAGCAAGGTAGCGGCTGCCTCACCCCCGCCTCGCTCCTGAGGGCTGGCGCAACTTTCCCTGGGGCACTGGATGGGCAGGACGGGCTGTTGAGTTGTTTGTCCCCCAGACATTGTGTCCCCTTGCCATGCTGCTCCCCTGCCACACCGGCCCACGAGGAACGGGGATATCTGAGTTCACCTAATCGATGGAGACAGGCAATAGCTGGGGCGGAAAGGAAAGGCAGGGAGGGCAGGACGGGTACCTGGAGGAGAAGCAAACATTAGTCGCTACGAAAAGCAAAACCTCCCTGATATTTTTCCTTTTAGGAAACTTGGAAACATCTATTTTATGACATTTTCCAGTGGTTTTGCCTTGTTTTATAGCAATTGACAATATTTATATAATGACATAAACCACCATAAAGCGAGGCAGCCATGTAAATAGGTGTAAAGTGGAGGGCTCCCAGGGAAGCACTGGCCAGCGCCGGGCTGCTGGAGACACCACCCGGAGGGAGCGAGCTCTGCTGAGCCTCCCCCGGCAACCGCAAGGCCCCTCCGAAATTAATTTGGATATTAGGAGAGAAATCCCACCCTGGACATCAAGCAACCCCCCCCAAGTCTGAGTTTTTCTTCCAGAGCAGACCTGGTTTTCTTTACTTCAGAGCTCAAGGAGAGCCAACAGTTTTGCAGTCAAGGGAACCCAACCCACCAAGTTTTGAAGGATAAAATCTGATCTCGAGTGTCTAAATGAAAAAATGTAAAGCCCCAAAGTGGGGTTTGGGTGCTCTGCTGCAGCCAGCGTCAACTGATGCCAGGGACACCCCGCACCGGCTGGGGACAGCTTGTCCTCGGTTAGCCGGGATGCCCTTGAACCACAGGAGACCTTTGAATGGCCTAAAAACAACCAGATCCAACCCAAAGCCAGAGCACGAAGGCAAGACCAGGGGACGTGGGGACTCAGGAACTGCCCACCGAGCACTCCTGGATACCCAATGCTCACTCCCATTTTCCAAGGTTGGCAAGCGCAGCCGTCCTCACCAGCACAGCCTTGACACCCCCCAAACCCCGCCAGGGACAAACCCTGGCCCCTTCCCTGATCCCACCAGGTCGGGAGGCTGCAGAAGAAATGCTGCCCACCCCGTCCCGTGGCCGGGCCCCTCCAGGCACCGACACAACCCGGGAAATCAGAAAGAAACGGAGTTTGCACAAGACGTGAAACAACTCGGAGCCCGCCGCAGCTGAGTGACCCGCAGAAGCAAAGTCCCCATCCCTGTCCCACCAGGACCCTGTCCCTTGATTCCTGTTGGAGTTTTGTGCTTTCCAACCAGACTAGAGAAGCCCCTCCGCTCCGTCCACGGTCCCCCAGTGCCCCTCGACCTGCAGGAGCAGCTGGTGTAACTGGTACGCAACCCTCCTCCTCTGGGGAAGGCAGAGCAGCCCCGTTTTCGGGGTGTCGGGGGATGCAGCTCTTCCCTGCAGCCACCCCTGCTCCAGGACATCTCCTGGGGGGGGAAACCTCTGGCCCGTCACCCAAAGAGGGACAAGATGTCCCTCCTAAACATCAACCTCCGCGGCCGGGGGTGCAGCTCTGTTGGGGTACCGGCCACATTACAACAAGCGAGGAACCCAAGCGCCCACCCATGGCCCCGGGGACAGGACCGAGGTCCCCGGGGGGCAGAGGGGGTGGCGCGGGAAGGGGCTGCGGTGCCTTCGGAGCGGCTTTCGGAGAGCAGCTGAAATGCCAAAACAATCATCACTCGACGGTAGCACCCGACAAAAGTCGTTTCGTCTCGTTTCTGTTCGTTTCGTCGTGTCCGTGCCCTCTCCCCGCACACCCGCCTCCTCTCCCCTCACAAAACCTGTGTTTGTTTTGGGGTTTGGTTTGGGTTGGTTTTTTTTTTGATTATTTCTGTTAATATCTTGAACTGTAAATGTTGTTTAGTTATGACCATTGCATACTGCTTTGGGCGATGTTTCTTTACAATGCATACTAATATATTATGGTTATTATATATGAATATATTTAATGACACGTGAAAAAGTTGTGGATTTTCTTATTGTTTTTCCAAGTTGTTTCTTTTTTTTTTCTTTTTTTTTTTTTTCCCCTCCTCATTTGTTTGTTTCGTTAGGTTGGCTGTAATTGAACCCGAAGGAGCTTGTAACTGTTCAGCACCCACTCGGTAGAACTAAAGTCAGAAACCAGTTGAATAAACTCTTGTAAACTGTAAAAATCTCCAAGGATCTCTGCTTCCTCCCACCCCGCGGGCCGGCAAGTCCAAGGGATGGGGACCTGGGCAGGGAGGTGACGTGTCCCCTCCGCCTCCCTAGGTCTCTGCCAATGTCCCTTTGGCAGGGTCCGAGGTGGTGCACAGCTATCTTTGACCGTCAGACCCAGCCGCGTGTCCCACCAGCATCCTCCC
>NW_009212146.1:14430-14797 GCF_000690835.1 Fulmarus glacialis
CCTGGGGCCCAGCGGGTTCACCGCCGGCTCCCGGCGGGTGGAATGTGGGTGCCCCGCCAGCACCTGTGGGCTCTCCAGGATTGCTGTGAGCTCTGGACTGGGGTACGTCCCGCCAGGCTCCTCATCCTTCTTCTGCTGCCGGAGGAGACTGTGTGCCCTGCAGTGGGACAGAGCACGTTGGGACCCCGCACAGGGGGGGTGGACAGGCATGGGGACAGGGGACAGCCAGATCCTGGGCTCAGGGGAGCTGCCACCCCCCTCCAGACCCGTTTTCTGCCCCCATCCACAGGCTGCTTGTCAGCGCCGGCCCTTTCTGCCCCTCCACTGCAGGGGGTCCGGGCGCCATCACCCACCTCCCACGGGGCAT
>NW_009212146.1:14871-41618 GCF_000690835.1 Fulmarus glacialis
AGCCCAGGAAAGGGTGGGGGGTCAGACAAGCCAGAAAGCTGGAGGCAGGGGGGAACTGAGGCACCAAAACACTTCCAGAGAAAAAAAATCAGGCAAAAAGGTCCTGCAAACTGCCGAGGGGTCAGCGCGTGTGACCCACGCCCTTAGCGTCGCTGGTAATTTATGAATTCAAAAACATCTCGGAGGTCAGAAATCTCAGACTTTTATTTCGGAGACAAATGGGTCAGGAGTGCCACCACCCCTGCTCCGGGGCTGTCGCCTGCGGCTCCGCAGAGAAGCAAATGGGTTTCCCAGATCGCTCTGGCTCCACGTCCTCCTGGCAGGCGGCCGGTTGTCCGAAGAAGACACGGTGGCTCTGAAAAGCGGGAAAAGAGCCTATTCCCACTGAGGGGTGGACCCGGAGCGTTTGCTCTCAGCCTGGTCCCGTCGGGCAGCGCGGGAGAGCAGCCGTCCACTGAGCCAAGCTCAGCACCAAGCTCACACCAGAAATAAGGGCATGTGAAAATGTCCAGCAGCCTTTCCAGATCATCTTTATCCTCACGTAGGAGCTAGGGACTTCTTATCAAGGGCACTTGGACATGTAAGCACCTCTAACACGTACCTGATCTTCCCCCAGGGCTTGTATTTTTGATGAAGTAACAACTCAAACCAGCTAGACTCCCAAGCACGTCCTCATTTGAGAGACATGAAGGAGACGCAAGGGAAGGCAAAGCCCAGGATACGTCTCCAGGTGGGCACCAGGGAAATGAGGAAGACCTCTGCTTGGAGAAGCCACCGAATGCTGGCCATGTTGTGGTGCTGGGCATGTCCGAGCGCTGGCCTTGGCAAGGTAGTGGGTACTGGGCTCAGTGGGTGCTGGCCACTGGGGGTGCTCGGTACTGGGCTCTGTGGTTACAGGGGGCTGTGTGTGCTGGGGGCTGGACACTGGGTGTGATTGTTGCTGATTACTGGTGGTGCTGGGCATGTCCAAGTGCTGCGTGGTGGGCACTGGGAGTCATTGCTACTGGGTGTACTGGGTTCTGGGCGCTGGGCATGTCAATGCGGTGGTACTAGCCATTAGGGGTAGCGGATGCCGGGCACTTGGGCAATGGGTGCTATGTAGCAGGGTACCTGGCACTGGGTGTGCGGGGCGCTGAGGGTGCTGGGCACTGGATGTGCTGGGTGCTGGTGGTGCTTGGTGCTGGTTACTGGGTGCGTGACTCCAGCAGCCCCACGGCGCAGCTTGAGCACCCTTTGCCCCGCGCCTGGAAATCAGAGCAGCCGGCAGCACGGTGACACCGCGCCGGACCCCGGCGAGCTGCGCTCTCCAGCCCCGCTTGCTCAGAGCCAACAACCAGCGGCTCTGGTATTTGAACCTTCCTTTTTCTTTGGTGGGGCAGGGAGACAGAAAAGCTTTCCACACACAGCAGAGCACTGCCAAATCCACCTCTTTTTAATAAAACTCCTCACCCACGCGACACATTAAATGTTACCTAAAGGGCAAGTCTGAGAACCCCTTTGTTAGACATTTCAGCAGAGCAAAGCCTCGCGTTTCTACCTTTCCCAGGCACTAACAGAAAAAATGTGTTTGAGGACCCAACAGGTCAGAAAACGTCTTTGTAAAGCCTCTGTCAGAACAAAGTCACCACGACACATTGATCAGGATGAATTATGCATCCATCCTGTGCGTCCTGGGAATTCAAATAAAACCTTAATTCCCTCCGTAAACGACAGTTTTAATTAGAAACCCAGGTCCGTAGTCTCATCTCAATAAACCACGTGTTACTCTCCCACTGTCACCGCACGTCCAGGAGGCTGCACCAGAGCCGTGAGCGAAATCCCGCTGCAGGGCTCGGGCACAGGCTGCTGCTGAGAAACAACTCCAGGAGAGTTTCCAGTGTTGGTCCCTCCACACACGAACTGCAGGAAAGTTTTGAACACGTCTCCAAAGCTGCCCGTTATTTGTTTCCAGCTGGAGCAGCCTCGCTTAAAGCTCCGTTTCTAATCTGAGATCAAGCAATAAACTAATCAAAAACCTGTTGTGTCCTTTTGAAAACCACGAGAATGTAAAACTGTTTTTTTTTTCCCTCCCCTCCCTTGAAGGTTGTAAGATGAAGCATCTCTCCAAGGAAAATCAAGTAGGCAGGCACAACCTGGACTGGACTTTTAAAGGCTTCAGGAAGGATTTTCTTTAGCAAAGTACATGGAGATGCGTGGAAGACTCTGCTCCCTCCCGGCCATGGGTATTGTTTAATTTGCTTCACAGGCAGAACGTGGTACCTAGTTACCTACCCCCAAGTCCAAGCCTGGATCTCCCACCTTTGACTGCAAACACCAGACGAGGATGCCGAAGCCAGCAGAGCAGAGTCCGCCTTGCCCCCAGATTTCGAATCCCTCCAGAGGAGCTGGTCTCCCCTCCAGCTCCGACCTTCAGTGCTGAGCATCAGAAGATGGGTTGGGCACCAGCACAGAGCCCCATTTGAAGCCCAATGCCCTGTGCCACGAGGCACAGCTGTAGCTATTGGGCTTTTTCTCCACCAAGCTCCTCTCTCCACCTACCCTCTGCCCTTCCCAGGAGCATGCAGACAGGGCAATGGTGCTCTTCAGCTCCAGGGAACGGTTCCTATCCATCAATGAGAGGTATGGATCATGGGGTACTCAACGGTTCCCTGCCTCTGTTTCCTGCAAAACCCCATTTTCTCCCGTCATAGCCAGCTCTGTCGTTCCCACCTCAGATCTTGGAGCGACTGGGTCAAAACCTCAGCTCCAGCCAACACCTGCATGCTGCAAGGAGAAGAGCAAGTTTGCATTCCGACCTGCAGATCTCCAAGTACTTAACGAAGGGGCCAGTGCCCAAGATCCAACTGATAGATGGGGAAACTGAGCCCAGAAGAGCAAAATGGCTTCGTGTCACTCAAGAGGGGATGCAGCACCAGGACACCCTGGTTTCCCACCTCCCACATCGGCGCTAGACCTGCTAGACGTGCCACCAGCCCAGCTGTGCGGGTGGAGAGCAGGGAGAGGGAAACGTGCGCCAAGAGCCTGTTGAGAGCTGCGAAAGGAGATACTCCACCACCGCAGGTGAGGACCAGCCCAGGGCTGGCAAGTGTTACAGATCCGCCAGGAAATGTATGTCATGACACACATGAAGTCTGACAGGAATTGCTTTTTTCCTTCTCCAAATCAGCTCTCAGGAAATGGAAGCGTTGGAGAATCATTCAAGCGGAACACGAGATGGTAGGAAACAATAAAAACCCAGGCAGATAAGTTGTATATAAATGGATCGGCTTTTATTCCATGTTTATTGCTTTCTCTATCAATTCTGAAATCAAACTGGCACATATAACAAAATAATGATTTTCTTGGCCAGAAGAGAACATTCAATACTTCTTTTTCATTAGTTTTTGAATAGGTAATCCTTCCTCTCAGTTTTAACAGCGTGTGAAAAGTTATAAAAGAAAGAGGCAGACCTCAATCGCCGAGATTAGTACGTTAATGCCAGCGCATCTCCTGCGGTCAGCCTGGCAGAGCACGGCAGAGCACGCGGCGAGCACACCTCCCTCACGAGCACGCGCTGGGCACGGCTTTCCACTCTTACGCACCTGGTCCAAGACCTGGTGTTTACATTTCTATCTGTGGAGATCGACACCGATAACTCTCCCCCAAGGGCCAAGGACTGACTCACTCGCCGGCATTTCTGTGCAGCTCACGGGGGTCCTGCGCCTCCCCGCAGGACTCCGCGTGCTCTCACTTCCCATCCTGCGAGAATCCAGATGCAGTCATTCCCCAAAAACATTTACTCCTTGAAAAAAGTAAGAATTTTCTTTCCGAAGGACGGTATCAGAAAGCAGAGGAGTGCCACCGCGGTACTCCCAAATCACACCTTTATTTTAGTATTTTAAAGCCCTCGGGACGACTGACCACTCAACAGAAGCGGCGGCGGGCCAGGCAGGCAGCACCCCGACACCAGCACGTGCTCAGACGCAGATGCACCGAGAAGCGCATCTATTGTACAGCCAGCTGCAGCCTCCCGAATGCCAAATGAAGGTGGGAAGACAGTCCTTTTCAAGTTCAAACCCTCCAAATCACGCAGCGCTCTTCAGCTGTGCACCGAAGGAAGAACGGATGTCTGTTGGACACAGCTTCATTCTCATACTGTCGAGTTTATTTAAAACACAGAAGGTCTTTGCACAAAGTCGGTCTCTTCTCTGGAGTCCTCCGCGCTCAGCTGTCGAGCAGCAGCAGCTCCGACGGGCCCCATATCCGCATTACTGTGTCGGCCAGACAGCAACCACAGCAATCGCAATCAGCAGCAACACGATCACCACCAGCATTCCTGGAAAAGATGAAACGACATTAAGGTTGCTGCCTTCATCTTTAACAATTGGTCTTTTGCAATTATATTCTTCCTCTGAGTCCTGCTCCTCCTCCCAGCTGAGACTGATTTTCCCCCGTGCAAGCCCCTCACCAGATCCCTGCACGCCGATGTCCTGAACAGCGACGTGGACTCAAACCCCACGTTGGCAGAGCAGTTCTTTCTCTTCCTGACCTTTCAAATTAATTTCTTTTTAACAGTGCCTGCAGGGTATCTTCCTACTTAAACATCTGCCTTGCAAAGATTAAGGGATATGTTTAACTCATGGCAAGGCCAGTTAAGCTTTTCTAGAATCCCTCTGTACCATCCCACTGGGGCAAAGGATTATTCAGAAGGAAATCCAAATTGCATCAGGAAATTGTTTCCAATACAAACTACTCCTGCTTTCAGATAAAACTATTTGCAGAGCAAAAGCAGGGCTTTTGGGTATGTACCTGACTTGGGAAAATGAAGATTAACCAGAGCCTAACAGTGCTCTGCCCAACCGCGCAGCACGCAGGCTCCAGCCTGCCCCAAAACCGTACCAGTCGATATGCAGAAATTAATGACTAACACAATCATACAAAACTTTACAACTATTTTTTAGTTCGGGCACACCATGCTGCTCTGCAGAAGGATGGTGTTAAAAAAATATAAGTTATGGATCATTTTGAAGACTGATCCAGAAAACCAGCAAAGCAGATTTTCCCTCTCAACTAAACGATAGCAGTAAGACGACACGGCTGTCGGACGCCTGCTAGAGAAAACGAATTCTCCTTAGTTTCCCCTTTCCTAGGGAGAACTCTTCCCTTTCTCTCCTCTTTCTTAGAGGAGAGAAAGAAATGTTTTACTGAAAATGGACTGGATCCCTGTGGTCCACCCCATCACCTCCCTAAGCAGCCCCAACACGTGAACTCCTCACACGGCCGGCTGGACCCCTGCACGCTTCGGGCACTGGCATCACGCACACAGGCGTCCTGTGGGGTTAAACGATCTTTTAATTAGGAGGCTTTTGTTTTGGTTTAGTATCTGCTCCGTGCTATCCCCCTGTCAGAGCTGTGGGAATATGTTAGGGCTCCAAGAGCGGAAAAAATGTCCCTTCATTTGGTCCGCTCACAGATGACTATTACTCAACCACTTACAATATTTACAAGTCCAGCTCATGGCAATTAAAAAAGGATGTATTAAAATAAACTCCTCTTTCCAAGCTGGAAAAGGATATTAGACATTGCTTTTTGTAAATAGTGTCATGTTTTCTATGCAGAAACTGCTTCTCTGCCAGGGGTCCAGGATTTTTTTCCAGGGAAATAAGAGTTGCCACCAACAGTATTTTTTTTCTTTTATGCTCAGTTGAAACCATTTGTTATCTGAAGTGAGCTTGAGCAGCGCTTCACTGCACTGGCTCAAGCAGGTCTCAGATACTGAGCCTTTCTTTTCCTTGCAGAAACAGCTGACTGCAAACAGAGACGGCAGCAGCTCCGAACGCTCCACCTGGGATGCCCAAGGATTGCGACAGGACTTGGCACCGAGGTGGGGTGTGGGGACAAGCCCTTTGGCTAGGCAGGGACAAGTGCTTTAGCTAAATAGTGTATACTTACTGCATCCTTTGGGGTAGGATGACTTTGGGATGATTTTTTTTAGAGCACACTAAGCTTCAGGCTAAACCTGGATGAAACTGCTTATTAATCACATTAAACGGAATAAACTAGTAAAAAGGCATCTGTCTGTCCCTGCCGCTCGCTTTGCACCGCTGGCAAGGGCTTGGGTTTGGCTCTGACTCCAGAAGCCACCGGGACCGTGCTGCACAGCACTGCCTTTGCAGCTAACGACCGCCGTGCTTGCACCCAGCCCCGGCGGGCGCGGGCAGCCAGGGTCCATGCCGGGGGCACCCAGGAAAGCGGGTTTCTCCCACCATCGCTCACCAGCACCAGCTCTCTCACAAGTGAGGTCCTTCGGGAAGCATCCCAGAGGATGCTCCTGACGCTGGGGTCCTGCAGCACCCAGCCTAGCTCCGCATCCTCATCCCAGGTCAGTGTCTATCAATGCAAGTCCGAGCACATTTGACACAGCCAGATCTCGGACCATACACAGGCTACTTGCTCCGACCCACCGGAATGCGTGAGAGAGGGATATCGTTCAGTTTTCAACCTCATCCGACCACTCAACGTCACCCAGCAACACAACTTTGATTAATCCATTGGGAACACAATCTATACTTTTAATGTTCCTCTAGTCTCTCGCTTTTTATGTCTTAATATACATTTTGTAGTCTTCAGCAGAGCCAGAAGCAAATAATTTGCTTAAACTGGGAAGAAATAAGATCTGATAAAGCTGCCACATTCAGATTCTCTGTTATGTTTTGCACTGGAGGGAAAACTTTTAGAGGGTGCAAATCCTTAGCACAGTTTCAGTGTAATAGATTTTATGGACTTCAGCAATTAAGAGACAACCGAGATCAGTTGCTTGGAAAATACTCCATAGGTGTGAATTAGTAATGATACAAAGTGGAGTTAATGGGGCGTAATTATTCTTTGACAACTCCCAAGAAAAACTGCACATAAACCCAGAATTATTACACAGCAGGAACAGGGGAAGGTGGGGGACTAATAAAGTATTGCTAATGGGCAATAGCAGAATGAATAGGAAACTTAAGAGGACGTTCAGGGCAACAAGAGCGGGACAGCAAAACGAAATAAACTTCATTTTATTCCTGGAAAGAGACTGGTATTAAAAACCTGGAGCCACTTTTCTGTTTCCAAAAGCAGTGGTCAAGTACGTACTCCCCATGTGAGAGACGGAGAAGCAGAGATGGCACGTGTCAGTGCAATATAAATCAGCAATCCACCAGTATTAAAGGCTTATCTGATCCGTGCGATATGCAGAAAAAGAATAGGACAATATAAATTGGCAATAGCACACAAATTTCAAAGTACCTCTTGCATGATAGAGACCAGATGTTATGCACATTTCCCCCCCCCCATACTACAGAACAGCAGATTAGAAGATCTGAAGCTTTTAAACCTGGGTGTTTCACAGAGTACAACATGCTTTCCTAACAAAAACTGCGGACAGGATCTGACAGCAATTATGTGTTCTAGATTCCCTGCCGGCTTTGCCTTTTTTTGCTCAAGTCCTGTGAAATATAAATATTCCCCTCGACAAGAACTCCTCAAAGAGAAGTTCAGGAATCAAAGCCACTAACAAAGTAAACAGGAGTCAGAGAATTAAAAATAAAAGATTCCTGCGCAAAAGAAAACAGTGACAGGAATACAAATTTGAAATGCATTTCTTGGGGAAAGGTGGGAAGTGCAAGCAGAAGTCTATGTGCCATTACAGAGCAATTAATTAAGGCAGGTTGGAGAAAGTGCAAGGCTCTTGAAGCTCCATCTGCTAAAGCGTTTGAGACGGTGCTGCTGTCTCAGCTCGGAGATCAGTGCAGAAATGCATGAGGGCATGTCCTCAGCTTACGCCAAGTTTCAGGGCACGGCGTGCCGGCAGGACGCAGGGTCTCCCCGGCGTTCCTGGGAGCACTGGCACTCATGCTGCTTTGCCGGGTTTTAATCCTACTGCTGAGATCAGCTGCGCCTCTGCTCGTCACCCTGATCGCGACCCCCTGGTCCCCGGGCAGCCAGGGGGTTCGATGGTCCAAACCTAGCACAGCCTTTTCCAAAAAAAAAAGCTAAGATCAAATCTTCAGGTATAAGATGGAAAGAAAAGGTTACAATATACGTAATTTATCTCTAGGTTAAGATCACTCTTTAGTCTGTCTCACTTGCTATCTGTCCAGCTGTGAGACCGGAGGATCTGGGGTTCACACCATACCCCATCTCCCTGGGGTCACCTGAGGCAGTCCTTCCCCAAGTCCCAAATCTATTCTTTCTCCCCAGGATTTATCAGCCTGGAGAGTCACTGGGTTGGGGTTCATCATGGATACCCTTCCCACGGTACCTGATTTACTCCTACATGAACAACTTCCCAGCTGGGGTTCACATGGAAATGCAAATGCGTTCTCTGGGTTTGCCTCTGCCTGAAGGGGTTTGGGCATCGAGAAGATGACTTTCCAGTCCCATATTGCACCTCAGTTTCCAGGGGGTTAATGATCTGTGTGAATGCAGGGGATGGCTGAGGACTGCATCCCCTCCTGTCTGTGCAGCCAGATAGTAACTACCCCTGCCCGGTCAGGACTGTGTAACTCGAGGGTGCAAGTTCTCATTAGAAATAAGACCACACTTAAAGCCCATGCTCTCTGCTGCACTGCCACCCTCGGTGATGACAAACACCAGTCACACAGACAACAAATCCAATAAATAATTTAATTTCCCTCTCTTCATCCCACCTTTGCTGTTTTCCCGTTGCAGAGACCTCAGACGTGGCTTGGAGCAGCACCACGCTGAGCACCGTGCCAACCCGGGACAGAGCACATCCCTGCCCTCGAGAGCATCCCTCTCCTCTCGCTACAGGTGCTGGATGCGTGTTACAGCCTACATCACGCTACCGAAATCCTGGAGGTGCTGCAGAGCTGCGAGAGGACAGAGAATAATTAACATTTCTCGTTTGTAACTTTATGCAAGCGCAGGATGCCATGTAATAAGTAAGCCTATGTGCCTCCAATAATTATTATGAATCACAAATAATGCTGATGAATTGGTTTCCTCGGAGAAGAGCGCATACCTACCGTCAGCCAGCTTTTGTGTTTGTGATTAATCATCGAGACTTTCCAATTCCTTCTGCTGACTGTTCAGATGGAGGCAGCTGAGACTCAACGATCTGCAGTTTTCTTTAAAGCATTTTTAATTCCTAATGCTAACGACGGCTGGAGCCCAGCAGAAATTTCTGCTCACAAGCGCTGCCGCTGATGGAGAGACGAGCCCTCGCAGCACCCACACAAAGCAGCCAATTGTTGCTTGTCAACTGGGTGCTTATGCCAGCTTTCTGACAAGGCAATATTTACTGTGAAATATCCACTTATTGTGCTGAATATAACTCCTGGGAATCTGAGTGTGTTTAGGATCTGGCAGGGGTTCAAGTGCCTTTGAACAGGCAGGCAGGAACTTGGTCATAAATACATCGTGTTTTGACAAGTCCCTCTTGAATAACTGTCAAAAGATTTCTGGTCTGCTTCTATCAGACTATTGATTTACCATTAAAATTGCTCTGTAGCCACGGAGCGCTGGCCATTGAAATTTAATGTGTTATCAATTAGAGCACGCAGGTTTCTACAAGGTGTCTCGCGTTACAACTTCACACGGGGCAGCCACTGCAGAGGAGACAGTTGCACCTTCCTCTGTGGCATCCAGTAACAAGATACTGGTTTCATTTTTATAAATGCACACTGGCAAGGTATATTCCAGGGACTGAGGATACCTTTATTCACTGGTGCAAGTAATGTCAGCAACGCTTCAGCTCTTCTCTTTCACCCTGCTGGCAGCCAGGCACTCCTACACACAAGGAGCAGGCACTTGACATTGCTTCATACGGCTGCCCAGCATCCCAGGCTAGCGCAGCAGGTAGGTCATCACCAATATGCTCCAGCCACAACCCCAAAATTCAAGAGCGATGCCTACGCTCACCCCAGCACCCCCATCCAGCCAAAGGGAGGGATGTGAAAGGAGCAGGTAGCAGCTGATGCACCCAGGGCTTCGCAGGTCATGTTAAAGGTCCCCAGTGGCAATGCTGACCTGTCCTTCTGCCCTGGAGGCATCTTCCAGTTGAACACCAGGTCCACTCTACTACTCTTTGTTTAACCCCAAGCCCGTCAGTAATGGACACAAGATATCCACGTGAGGATATTCACCCGCTGCTGTCTCTCTGAGCACCAGCCCAGCTTGGGCTGCCACTGGAAATACCCAGTCACTAGGGAGAACATCCTAAATGCTTTCAAAGCTTACTAGGAGGGTTTATGAAAGCAAGTGCAGAGAGAATTTGTCTGTGATAGCTGAGGTCTGGACTCAATGAGCAAGGAAATCTCTTCCAGTCCCCGCTGCTATAATTAGTGCAGAGAGTATTGGAGGGTCCTTATAAATAGGATAACTAAATACGAGCATATGCTAAGGGCTGATGTCTCCTTTTCATGGGGGTGAATAGCTACGGTTTCTCTTTCAGGTTCGAAGCAGACTGCTCTGGGCAGTCCCTCCCAACCAGGGAGCAGCAACAGTCTTTTGGACACGACTTGACCAATGCGATCCCCATCCGTCATCCCCAAATCCGCGTCAGTGGGAAACCTGGAGATTTGGGAAGCAGCTGTCCTTTGGGTGAGCTGTATGGTTTTGTGGGCTCAGTGCTCTTTCCAAACATTGAGCATATGCAGAAAGCAAACACAACCACGCGTTGGCTGCTTGCTGGTTTCTGGATGGTGGAGTAAATACTGATTTTAGCCCACTAAAAAAAAAAAAATTTTCTAAGGCATGTATGTGTCCAAATCATCTGCCCTGACTTCAAAAGCCGAGATGTTACATCCAAGTCTGTTTCAAGAACTTCTAACTTGCAGCTGGCAAATCCCACCCAAAAAATGAGACATGCCTATTTGTGATCTCCCCCGGCACTTGCTGTCTGAAGAGAGGAGGCACGGGGAAAGCAGCCCTGCAACAAGCCCTGAGCATCCCTCAACACCTTGCTGGCGATTATTTCTGGGAATGGGAGTTTTGTTTGGGGTTTTCCTTATCTTTTCTGCTGATGTGGGTGTAGTGTCATTGTCAATAACGCTGAAGGCTCAGCATTGGTGTCTTTTATAGATTATAAAATAATAATAAATAGCATGCTATGACTTTAAAGAGCCTGGTACAGCATTACATTATCTGGAAAAAGCGGCTTGTTTTATGCCAAGAAAGTTATATTCCCACAGAACTGTCTATCCAGAAGTTTATGAATAAGTCTTCTTTTATAAGTGACACGGAGCGCTAACTTATAAACACATAATAGTTGTTTTATAGGGTAGGAGAGAAGCAGGGAAAAGATGGGAGTTTCACCAAGAGGCGGTAGAGTCATAGCTGCTTTCTTTACGGACTTCTTTTTAATGTCACAGTTAAAAAAAAAAAAACCAAACAAACTTTATCTGCTTTTTCAGTAAGGTAATTTTAAGTCCGTGTTGCCAGATATATGGCAGAAACCCTGCCCAAATCAGTTCAAAACCTTGATTTTCAAGGCAACAGAGAACCAACTTGGAAGGCTGGCTCCAAATCCGACGCACATACCTAAAGCACTAGTTTAACATGGCAAGCACCCGAAGAAATCCATCTTGCTGTCCTTTACGTTCCCTAAAAAAAGCCAAACACTTTCTCCCCCAAAAGCTATAAAAAAATCTTTCCTTCTAACATTTTCCTCGTTTCGAGCGAGACGGGGTATTCAATTTGTATTGCATTAAGAACCACTTTAGCATAAATCCCACGCTATTAAGCTGGCTTGTATGTAAATACACTCCCCAATTCCTACACCTGCATCATTGAAACCATCTCTCTGGAGGCTTGTTCTTTATTAGTTTTGTGACAGCCAAGCTTTTTCTTGGGCGATACGTCTGTGTAAAACGCTGGGATCGCACATTATCCTACGCCCCTGCCCGCCCAGAGGAACCTGGACGTTATTGCTTTTGACCTTCCTTTTCAACTGGTCTGACTTGAGAAATTCAACACTACAATTGTACCTCTCAACTCTGACATCAAAATCATTGGCAATTCTCAAAGAAATCAAGAACAGGCTCTGCGAACAGTTATTAAAGGCTCCAAACGCCCATGTGTTTCATTGGGTCTAGAGGAGAAAAAAAAAAAAGACACTTCTCAAAAAAGCTGAGGTCTTTGGAAACAACAACTATTGCATTATTAATTCCTTATTTGGAAGAAAGAAAAACCTAGGTCATTCCTACGTAAGATGAAAAAACTCTTATTTTATGAGTTATTCCACATTTGGAGCTCTTCATGCAACGCTAGATTAAGCTGAAGAAACGAGTTATCTGAGTCAAAGGTATAGACTTTGTTTATACACATTAACTCCTCAATCAACATTATTTCACATACTAAAAAATTACATTTTTGTGTTTTTTTGTCATGTTGGGTTGGAGCTACACTTCCCTCTCAGGCACACAGATGAGTTTGTTGTTAATACAAGCCTTTCATCAGGGCATGAAGATACCTTACATTACTGACAGCAAGACCTGTTGGCAAGCAAAGAGTGGCTAAACAACAGCAAGATAAAAACCACCGCTATCGGAAAAATAAACGTCAGATTCAGTCCCAGAAGCAGCATGGAATGAGTTTACATCCAAAACGTTTATTGCTTCAGCAATCGAATAATCCCGAGCGTTTGGGTCCCAAACCACACGCGCAGCCCTCCGAAAGGAAGTGAGATAAGTGTTTCTCTTAATCCATTATTGTTATACTTCAAATTGCTTCTTTTTTAATCTATTTTTCACATTATAAATGCACGCCAGATAGTATATTGAACTACTTCCAAG
The DNA here is from genome assembly GCF_000690835.1 of Fulmarus glacialis. NCBI lineage: Eukaryota > Metazoa > Chordata > Aves > Procellariiformes > Procellariidae > Fulmarus > Fulmarus glacialis. The sequence goes on from NW_009212146.1 coordinate 27,648, forward strand.
CACGATTGCAAAGAAATCCCATATTTTTTCAAAAAGCGATATACCTGTATAAACCAAACCTCGCATGAACTGCAACAGTCAGAGGAATAGCCCAAATGAACTTGGTCGCAGCCTTCAACCGCTGCTCACGTTTCAACATCTCTGATGCTTAGCTGGTCTGTGCGAAGGTAATCGCCTCCCTTTGGCAGCGATTGGAAGGTTTCGATCCAACAGTTTAAGATGCTGCATAAACATACATTTGACTGTACATCTGTAAGCTTACACAATTCATTAACCTCTTGCATTGACCTGAGAACCAGACTAGAAGAAGGGCAGTTGAAAGACAGGAAGGTTTGCTAAGGAAATTAAGAAATAAAAGTACATTTTACCTTCTGAGCCACCAGAAATGAAGCTCAGAGACAGGTAAGACATTTGTTTGAAGACAAGTCGAGAGCACATCAAGAACTAAACTGTCACAAGTTTTAATTTGCAGAGAAGTCTGCAGGAAAGGGAACACTTTGAGCTAAATTCGTATCTACTTTAAATAGCAGAAGGTAGTTCACAGAGGACAACCTAGGAGAAATGGTTTGATGCACCCCTGAGACGGAATTACTGAACCAAAGAGCTTTAAAGCAATTTATACACATACCTGAATAATACCTTTCTGCAAAAATCCTTGATAATAAAATCATTTACTGGACTCATCATTGCACAAAAAGCAGATGTAAGAGGCAACAGCTTACCCAAATTACTTCCTACCCAAAAAACTCCAACATTAACTGGACCCTTTCTACTCACTGTTATACTGAAGAAAAAATCAGATGTATTTAACAAGCAATTTCTCTCCAACTTTGTCAACAATTCTAAAGGCAGGCTAAAACAAAGCCCCTCCGGAGTACAAACTGTCTTTTGGGGTAAATTCCTGCAGGACCTTGCCCAGCCAAAGCTGACAATTTAAGACCTTAAGTCTCCCTGAGAGTCTCTTTTGGTGTTTTCCCACATACCGTCTATTTTACTTTGAGTCAAACCTGGCAACCTCTACTCATCTCTGTCTGATGCCCTTTTCTGATGGGCGTGCTGGGGCAGCACCAGGCACAGAGGTCCAGAGTTGTGCAGGAGATGACCCAGCTCCCAGCAAGCCAGAAACTGGAAATATTCTCATGTTTTTTCCTTTTGTTCTTGCTAGAGTGACTTCACAGACTTTCCTTGCTTGTCCCCACACTGCTATTATCAAACTATTTCCAACCCCAAAGGTCATCGGCAGACATAGTTACTGGATTTTTTTGCATGTGGCTTATTTTTCTTCCCTTTTTTTTTTTTATTAAATAAGCACACACACTTTCCAATTTTCCCTTCTCCAAATTCTCTAGCATCCTTTCCCATACATAAACGACGCCAAGAAACAAGATCAGTCAAGCAATGTGCTGCATTTCTGAACAACTGTGTTACAACTTGGAACGGGACTTGTGAAAGTTTCAAAAACCTCAATGTGCACTAAAGGTTTCCCAGAAGAAAGGAAACAAAACAAGCCCAAACAGGATCACAGAAGTTCTACAAATCCCTGTCTTTCAGATGAGGTTCACCCAAGTGAGCCCAACCAAGCCATAAATGTTACCTGAATGAACCCTTTTGTTCTGGCATAAGCTCAGCAAAAAATCAGGAGGAAAGGGTAAGAAAGCACAGATTTAAATGGGACATCCCCATCTCTAGGCTTACCAGAAGTTATCCTCCCCACGCCATTGAAGGAGATGAGCAATGAAGAACAGAAGAAGCGTTCTGCATGGACCACAGCTTCATGAACCGTGATGGAGAGAACAGCCGGGAGCTAAAGGGTGTGAAGGAGAGCCAGGTGAAGCTTTCCTTTCAAGGAGGCAATGATCTTAGAAAATCCAAAGGTTACCTGCCATCAGGTGGTCCTTCAGCAGCACAGGTCACTAAAGACACTTCTCACTGCTTTAGAAACTTGAGAGATTTACCAGCCAGACGCAGCACGGGCGGCAAGGAGAGGCACCAACCTGGGGCTAAGGTGAGTTAAATCCCAGAGATGGGGCGTTCGCTGCCTCCCGCAGTGCCCTGATGGCACACATACATCCATGCACCTTCTCCAGCTCAGCTTCACCCACCAGCCTCTACTGTAGCAAGGGATGCAGAAGCTGCAGCCCAGCTGGCAAACTCAAAATGGTTTTCCTGAAAGAAAGGGTCTGCCAGGCAGCAGCTTACCCCAGAGCCGCTACCTGCAGCAAGCAGGGAAAAGGCAGAAGACATGGCAGATGATCTCAGCAGGGGACTGTTGTTCCTCCACTACTTTCTCCACTAAAAACAAATGGGGAAAAAAAAATAATAAAATGAAAGGACGGCTCTGCTGGCCTGGCGCAGAAGGGGACATCTGCCCACGTCCATCTGCCATCAGCCCGACGCCCCGGTCTTTGTTTTTGGTAGGGTCAGTCTTCTACCATTATAGCTCCCTGAACTGCCTCACCAGGACACCAGTGCCAGTACAAGGGAAAAGATGGGAACATGGGGAGAGGGAGCAGGTAACCCCTAGCTTTGCTTAGATGCATCAGTAAATTGTCCCATTAGGCTCTTAAATCACTTGAGAAAGTATTATCTTTTGCCTCTTCCTTTGTTTTTCACTCGAACAAATGCTGGGATTACTCACTCCCTAGTTAGATGGATATATTACAGTGCCAGAACGCTTCCGAAATGTTTAAAGCATCAACAACTAGAGTTACGCATGAAAAAAAATGAAATAAAATAACCACATCTCAGTCAAACGAGTGCAGTAAGCTGCAGTAACAAAACTACAGTTCTACTCGTCTATCTGAACCCTCAAGAGGAACTTCACTAGCAAGACATTGATCAAGGAGAAAAAGTTATAGCAGAAAAAAAAAATCATATAGTGTTCATACCAAGTCATTTAAGGTCAGATTAAGTGTTCTTGAAGCCTGGTCCATGTGTCTTCTATTTAAAAAAGTGCCCTGCTTGCACAGGAATTTTAAGAACTTTTGAAAATGGGATGCTGGCTCCTAAGTCACTTGGATACTTGACCGCGTAGTCAGGAGGGTTGAGATTTACATACAAATTGCAAAGCTTCTAAATGGCTTCCTCAGAGCAAGAAACGGGGGTGGAAACGAGAGAGTATTTAATGATTAGTTCCTTATGGCTCCGACATTCTTGAAGCATATTTCTTGCAGTCCCTGGAACACTCCTGCATTCTTGATTGCAAAATGGCAATAAGTGATTTCCTTTAAAAGCCTTGTCTTTTATTGGAATACTAAAAATACCCCACTAGCCCCACTCCACTCCACTCCACTCTCTCTCTTTCCTGGACAGGCACCATCAACCCTGATGTATTCTATTTTGAAGACGGCAATAAACATTTCAGCATGGGCTGTTCAATCCACTTCATAATAGATCTTGCATTTCCAGTGGAGCCCCTACTAGCACCATAAATCATCTTTACACAGACTTAAGTATGAGAAACTCCAGCTCAAAAGCAGCATGGATTTTTTTTTTCTTCTTTTTAAAAATTAAAAATGGGTACAAAACAGTCGGGAATTAAACAACCAGCAACTTCAAACGTGAAACTAGTGGGATGACCCTGTAAAACAGGGCTGTTGCGATGGTTAGAGCCGCGCCGTGCAGCGCCGCTCCAGCCAATTCACTTGACGTAAACCTACCTGGAAGATGATGCTCAGTGGGGTGAAGTTCAGAAAAAATTGTCTACACATCCATTACATCTGAACAAACACGGGTTTCAAATCTAGGATACTCTGGCTCTTGCTGATTTTAAAAGCCACAGATGAAGATTAATTACATACTATGTCTGAACTGGTTACACGCATCTAATACTCCTTTTGTTTTTCCATTCTATATTGACTTAAAAGTCTGAACCGTTCCCCAACTGCTTTGCTCATTATGTCTCTCTCCGTCTGCTACAGACCTTGGAGAATAGCTCAAAAAGATAATTTCAGGTACACAATAAGGAGGCTACCGCATAAACCACAATTTTATCATTAATGTTCTTGGCTGAGTCGAGGAGCTTCTCCAGTAAAACTGGTTGCGCAATCACGTTCAAGAACTAAGACAAGTTAAGTGCAGGATGCAGCCAGCCTTCCTCAGCCTTAAACATCAACGTCTTCACGTAGTCAAGAGCCAGAAGGGACATAATTCAGAGCCCCAACACAGGCTCCAAACACAGTCCAGCGGTGGACGATGAGAAGGGTTTCCCAAATATCGATCTGTCCGTTAGGAGGTTTGGCTGGGCAAGGTGACCAAGTGGCTCCCGAGCCAACCCAGCAGTGTCAGCCCGGCACGATTACTTCTTTCCACATTAAGGGAGTCTGCTGGGAAATCTGACCTCACTGAACAAATCTGCTTGTCACATCATAACTCTGTTGCAGCAATTGCCCTCAAGTCACTCCAGAAACTACATGCAGCTCAGCAGCCACAGGCTGATGCCCCATGTATTGGGTGAAATACAAGCTGTAGCTTTCACTTGAACACAAGCCTAATAAAGGTGGGAGATGCTTATTTTTCTACTTTGAAGTCCCAGAGGGAAGTGAACCTAACTTCGTCTGTTGGCAAACTAGTTTTTGATCATGCTTGTGGCTGGATAGTCTCATTACCTGCCTACTGCTGTCACACCAATGGTAAGCTCTCTGCTCCACGGGATACAGTTAGCAACAATCTTTGCTTAGCATCAGCTTCTCTTTCTTGGATAAATCCATCATGCTTCACTGAGCCCTTCCCCACTTGCAGCGGGTCTCGAACAGGAAGATCTGCATAAAGAAATTACACTTATTTTTGGTTGACTCGTTCCATGAATTTGATCTGGGTGAATCTAGTACTCCAACAGCAAGATCTGGTGACCACAGCAAGGATATGCTCTTTGACTCTGAAGAGAAGACAACTGGAGTCATAAATCATAAAACCATCATGTGGAAAGGGACAGTGCAACCCACTGCTCCAAGCAGGGTCAAGTTACGGAGCTGGACCCGATGATCCTTATGGGTCCCTTCCAACTTGAGATATTCTATGATTCTAAGACCAGACTCAGACCATGTTGCTCTGGGTTTTTGTCAACCTAAGTCTTGAAAACCTTTAAGGATGCACCACTGTTCAGGAAGCACACACACTGGATTCTCCCCAGACGAAACCACACCAGAAGATCTGCTCATTTTCACAAATACGCTGTGCTACTCTGAGAAAGTTATTCACTAACCCACTAAAACTACTTCAGGAAGAACAGCACAGCGTGGACAACCCAAAGAGGTAACGCTGAAGCAGGCAAGTGCTTATCTCAAATACAACGCTGAGAAAAAGGAAAAAAAACCTTGACATCTTTCAGATTGGCTCTTTTAACATTTAAGAAGATTCTTAGATGGGGCTTCATTGATTTTCAAATCAATCCCAATTTAGACAAGGGTTTCACCCTGGTTTCTGCAGAATTGTATCAGCCTGCACGTAAAATTCTTGACACAGATATAGCTGTTTTTTTGTTGAGAATAGTGTTTTCACAATTCAAAGAACACTCCTTCTTTTAGAAACTTGCTCAACCTTTGGCAATCCAACCTAATCAGCATACAAAACTGCAGAAACGAGCAACCAAATACTTCTTATTAATACCATTTACAGCTGCTAACAACTATAAGAACCTTCTAAAAATGCCAAGGAAAACAGGGGGGGTGAAACAATCCCTTGCAAACAACTGAGCCAATAAATACAGAACTGTGATAAGAAAATAGGTTTGACTTGCATAATCACTTTTGAAAGTTTTTGGTAAATGGCGTCTGAAGAGCAGGAGGCTGATAAAATAACATAGTTCAGTAGCAATGCGAAAGTTTCATGCCGATGAAGTAGAGAATTCAATCATTGCTGAATTCTTGAAATCATTTAGATGTTAACAGAAGTTTGTTCTCCAAAAAAAGAAGGCAAGGCATCTCTTAAAGCCCACACACACAGATCTTTGACTCCTATATGCTGGTGTACTACACAAAACTATTTTGGTTTTGGAAGACTGCATTGTCTCATGTGTCAGGATGGCTATTTTATTTTATTTTTTAACTTCTGTCTTGAGCAGAGCCAAACCTGTACAATTTATGCAAGTGCCGTACAAGAGGTCCTCTCTCATTGTGTATTTAAAAAAAAAAAGAGAGAGAGAGAAAAAGGAGGAAGAAAAACCACAATAACATTTCATTTCAGTACCTTCCTAAAACTTGAGAAGTTTATAAGCTCTTAACTCCAGTTCTCTTCTTTTGCCTTCCCACATGACAGCTACAAGCTGCCACAACAGCTGCAGAGTAAACGTCTTCAAAGGAAATAAAGAAATAATTGCTCTCAGAACAAAGTGCAGGGGGAAAAACTGGCCTGGGTGACATGAGTAATGCAGGGCTGCGCGGGCTGCACCCAGGGGAGCGAACGCAGTATGTGTTATAGCTGGAAGCAACCTCTCCACATACTCACGCGCCAGTGGAGGCTTTTGTTCGTAAGGGAGAAAGGCAGCAAAACCAGCAGAGCACTGGGAGAACATACAGAAGGCAGGATGTTGCAGAAACCCATCTTCATGTATTTTGCATCATATTCTCCTGTTGGAGAATGTTTCCTTTTTTCAGCTCCTTAAGGTTATTACTAGATACGTGCGGGGGTTGACACAGAAAAAAAAAAAGAAATATATAAAATTAAGGAAAAAAAAAAAGGTCTGTTTAAGGAACGTAGCCTGTTATCAAACAATCAACAAGGATAAAAATACTTGGGAGCAAAAAGAAGTTGCCTGATTTACTAAATAATTTTTTTTCCTTACGTCTAATCCCACGGTTAGATATACAGAGCTTATTCCCCTCACACTTCTAGGGGGAAAAAAAACCCACACTGCAAAGAGGCATATAAATCGCCCTGGATCATTTGTCTGAATCCTGCTCCTGCCTCGAAAGAGGGACGCTCCATATGCTTTTGCAATAGCTCTGTTTTGATAGTATTACCAGGAGTGTCCCTTATTAATCATGTTGCCACTAAAAGTCTCCCTGGAGTATTTGCTTATTCTATACTTTTCCAAACTGTTTCAGTTTTCTCTTAATTTATTAAAAGCTTGCTGAAGATGACCATAGTTAAAGCTAACCTCTGCTACTACAAAACTGGAAGGAAAAAGAAAGGGGGGGAGAGGGGGAAAATCACCTTTAACCATGAATTTTCCTCTATTTCCCAGAAGAAACTCCCCCCAAACATGCTGTTTCAGTCTTTGTTACATTTCTCTGACCAGTTCAAGTTGTGAAGACTGAGATATTGCTATTTAAGGTAGCATTAACATTCAAGAAACACTTTCCTGGATGTTACTATTTGAGTCCACATCATTGGAAGAAATTCGGTATTGGCTCAAGCCTTCAGTGCCCTGAAATCAATGAGCTTATTTCAGCCTCTAAAGTGTTCTTAAAGACATGCTTAAGTGCTTTGCTGGATGAAGAACAAAGCACTTGGCACCCCACAGAACTGAACCCTGCTGAGGTGCGAGGCGTTTCCAAACATTTCTAATTAACTAAAAGAATCCACAATTAAGAAAGTCGCAGTCACTTGGTTGACAGAATAAAGGCGATGTTTTGCAAAGCATCCTGTGTTCCCCACTCCGGCAACATGCACCCCTCCACAATACCAGACACGGGAAAGAGAAACGTGTCCAATAGTAGGTGGGCTAGAAGAGCAAAAGAGCATCTGGGTGTCCTTCAGCAATTCAGCAGCAGTGCTGAAATCCAGATCCACGCCTGGGCTTCACAAGGTCCCTGCTTCAGGGCTTCACGGGAGTACTAAAGAGATGGAGTTTGCTTGAGCTGACCACTAGACCCTGCCCTGCTCCCATACGTCTTGGCTTCACTGATGCCTCGGATCAGCCAGTCCCGCAGGAAAGTTCTGCTTGCTTCAAGTGCGGGCAGTCGCCATCTTCTTATCTTAGATCTAAAGATGGGCCTAAAAGGAATGAAAAGCGGTCTCTGCAGTGCAGAAGAAAATGTTAGGTATGAAAGCTTCAGACCGAGTACACATGGTCTCTGGCTTTGAATAGATGATCGGGAAGATCCCCATTTATCCCCTAGATTTTACATTGTTTTGAGGACTCTGCTGTCTGCAAAACATTAACTCAAACCAAGCGGTACAATTCTGCTAAAATTACACTTTTAAGCCAACTACGTCTTTCTGAGTCAGAAAACAAATAGGCCTTTCAATGCACTTTTATAATTGCAACACGTATTTCATTCTTATTTTCATCCAGCTTATACAAAGATTAGATAAATTATTTTTTATGTTTATCCTTCCCCATGAAAAACAAATTACCTTGGTGCTATGCTAACAAAAGCTTGACTTATCTAGGCATAGGACATCAGGGAGAGGCCCCTTGCTCTCCAGGCCCTGATCCTGCAAACAGAGAGGCAGCGGCTGACCCTGCAGCCTAGGCAGCCTCCATCTGTGGTCAGATGGACTCCGCGGGGATGCAGTCATTCCCAGTGGGAATTAGAGGCAAAGCCCCGAAGACCTGTGAAATCCGTGTAAGAGGATCAGACCACCTTCAGCTGGAGAACTCAAGAGGGACTTTCCGCCTGTGGTCCACGGCTACTTCTAAGGAGCCCGAGGACAGCGACCAGAAGTGAGGCTACTCCAACCAGGGTTTGAGTTCAACTGGGGGGTCTATGAATTGTCCAGCACAAGAACAGAAGCAAAAAATAAAAAATAGGCTGGAAACCAGAAAAACCAAGCTAGCTCAATGTTAAGAAGAGGGGGCTGAACTGCAACGTCTACACTGACCTTTATGGCAGCCCTGAGCTGGAGACTAGAGTGTGGCTTGAGGAGACAGACGCTGACGTAAAAGTGCTTGTTGCTCTGCATGCACGTGAAGCTCTCTGAGATGCTCTCACCTCTCAAACAACAAGGGGAAAACCTACACCGCGACTCCCGCGTAGTATTACCAGGTAGAGCCATGCATGAACAACTCTAAAATAATGCTAAGTTGTTTTTTTTTTTTAAGTTTTCATCAAATCCTGCCTCAATCACTCCAAAAGTTTCAGGCTGCACACACAGCATCATAGCAGAAATAAGGTCATCTGCGAATGGTTGATGTAATGCACATTAGGTGCAAACCACAGGGACTGCAGTAAGATGCTTGGCAGTATTTGATTTCAAGCAAGGCACAGAACATGAGAGTAATTTAAATAAAACCAGTACAGAGCTTCCCATCCCTTTGCTCCCAACGCAGTCTCTCTGTCTCCTCTGTTCTGAGTGCAAGCTAGCACAAGCTGACCACGTATCATGGAGCCTATCTCGAAGCAGGAGTTTTATTCACAACGTTTGGCTTTAGAAGGAGGCAAATTAAAAACAGAGATGAAGGGATGCTTATCCTTTTATTTTTAGCACAATGAAGGTTTGGTGTGAGGGGGTCCTAATAAAACTTAAAAGTCAACACTTCTGCTGGAGCATCCTTAGTTTCTTTTAAAATGAAGATGTGGATGCAGTGATTAGTTTTTGCTTGCGAGCAACTTTTTTTTATTTATTTAAACATTGTCCACTGTGGTTTTAATGGCTTTGAGGGGAGATTTTTAGTATGATCAGCTGCCAAGAAACATCTCCCAGTTAGCTGCTTTGGTCATCAGTCAGTAGCTGCCATTAGCACAGCAGTTTCTATCTGCAAATCCAATAATCCTAGAACTACCAAACATAATTTTCCCCTGACATTAGCTTTGGTGGAGAAAAACATCCTTTGGAAGGCAAAACACTTTTTTTTTTTTTTTTTTTAGCATTTTAGCTATCAAAACACATGGTGCAGCCTAGAATAGTACTCCCCATAAAAACCATTCTCCAGCTCTGCTCCTCACCCAGCCTGCCAGTGAACATGGGAAACCATTAACTCAAGCTGCTACAATTAACTCCCAGCATCTTCTTCAAAGATTCAGACAATCCCGAGCTACTTGTCATGCAAACAACCTGTGAGATTCATTCTCCTGGCAAGGCAAGAGAAGGGGTAAATTACTGAGTTAAGTAGATTACTGGGGAAGGAGTCACACTCAGCAGCCTTATGAGATGATTAGACCCTGGGAAATTCATACGCCAAATCCCCAGGCCCTGATAGCGCACATTCATTACCAGTTCAGGATCAATCGCAATCAAGAACCTTCTCAGGCAGCATTAAATATTCTTTTCCCAATGAACTTTCATTTAGCTTTCCCTCAAAAAAAGAAGACTATGTTTAAAATTTTACAAGGGAAAAAGTTGCATTTAGCAATTCGGCAGTTCACCACTAAGATGACTCCTTTTTTCAGAGAAGCATCAGCATTTTTGAAGCAACCATGCTACCAGCACTGTCATCAACGTAACCGTTAAAAAACTTAATGCCGTTGCTCTGTGGGTGTACGTGCACAGCGCTGCCAACAGCAGCACCCAGGGACTGCAGAGGGGTGTCTGCAAATAAGACAGAGAGCAGCAGTTATCTGTCATGTGCATTTAATAAATCCAACGTAGCAGAGCAGCTTTTGCAATCCAAAAGAGGAGGAGAAAAAAAAAATTAAAAAAAAAATCAGATTTGTGGCAAGAGAGCCAGCTGCTGTAACAGCGATGGGAAATGGCCTGTGCCTTCTGCAGGAAGCTGCAGGAGCGAGTTAAGACTACGAGTTCCGCCGTTAAAGTCCGTTTGCCCGCGCTGTAGATGGACAAAGCCTATCTATGTACTTCACCGTGACCTGCCAGAGTACATGGACTGAGGTGGGGAAATTAATTGCCTGGAGTACTGGGTAAACAGGCAGCAATGATTATTTTTTCCCCACTAATGACATTTTGTGAGGAGCACGACTGGTAGCGGCAGGTTCTGGGAGACGCTGTGCCACAGAGGCTTCAGACATGGCTTTGTAACATTTTCTTTTTAAAAGACTCCTCATTTAACACGAGTCTATACAGCATTATTCAGCAACCCTCCATTATCTAATGAATTACAATTCCCTATTTTCTTGATCTATATAAAGTAAAGGGCGTAACCCCATCACGCTGGAGAAGGTGAGAGTGTGCTGAGAGTTCTCCCTCCTACCTGAGGTATTTTTATCAAAGAGATGTCTTTAAAAATATCTCTCAGAGAAAGTCTCTTATGCAAGAAGTTAGACAGATGAGGACTACTGAAGTGCAGTCTAGTTCAATCAAAGGAAACTCCACCACAAAAGACTATTTCATGCCCTGGTATCTCAAACGAGGCCGTGATAAACTGCAGAAAACCAGATGATCAACCTGATGAGAAGGGCTAATCTTCTCAGAAAGCTGTGAGAGTTATGATAGCGATGACAAAGGAAAGTATAAGGATTTAACAGCGGTGATGGGGGCATTTGGGAACCACCCTGAAAAACATTGGGTTTACCAAGCCACCAGATGAAGTGACTAAACTGTGGATAAACTTCAACTGTTAATGCTTACCAACCCCAAAGTGATGCCTGCTGACCTGCAGCAGCAGAGGGTCGATAAACTCCAGGTCCCCAGGCTTCTCCAGTCATCCTCAGCCCACCTGCCTCCCCCATGCTCCCAACCTGCAGGATCTCCTTGTCCGGACCTGCCACCACTCCATGCAGAGGACTGCAAGCAACAGCCAAAGGGGTTTTTTGATCTCAGACTCTGCATGTGACAAGCGCAGCAGAGACAAGGGGCTGTTCTCGTCCGCTGCATCCACGTCTTGACCTCAGGTGGCATTAAGAGAACGTGCCTTCGTCAATCAAGAAGAAACACTCAAGCAGAGCAGTCTGGGAAGGACAGACAGGTTACCTCGCAGGGTGCTGTGAAGCAATTCACAGCTCATCTGAGCAAAGCATGGCAAATTCTGGATCGCATCCCCAAAATCCGACAGGTTAACTCCAATTCCTCTAGCACCTCGAAGTCAGAGCTGCACTGAGATGGTCCGAGAGCAGGCTGACAGTGACGATGCTCCAGGCAGGCACGGAGGCCCTGGACAGAGCCAAGCCACAGGCACTCAGATGAGGACAACAGCACCGCCCTGTTCCACAAAGGGCAATATATATGTTAAGGAGCTACTAAGGCAGGTCAACCACCGCAGGATGGAGCCAGCACTGGTCTGGCAGTGAAGGAGAGCAATTCTTCACTGCAATCGCTCCACTTACTCCCAGTTCCTCCCTTCATCCCTTATGGCCACGAGGTCTTTTTTAGCACTCACCTTCCAAGAACCTTGGCAGAAGAGCGTGCACCCTACAGGGAAGGCAGAACCAGTCACACGAGTCCACAAAGATGGGAAGCCTGCCTAGAAATAACACATTTCCTGCCTTCCTGACGCCCCATTTCTTTCTTGACTAATGCTGAATGAAGGCTTTAAAAGGAGACGGGGGTCCTCCCCGCTATCTCGGAGTTATGGAGCCAACTTGGTGTTTCAGGTGAGCTAGACCACCACTAAAACCAGCCACTGAGCAGAACAGAGCCAAAACTACCCCTTACCTCACGCTCGGCTCTCCTGTGAACCTTGCCAAATTAAGCAAGGAAGCAGACGACTGGAGCTTGTACGTTGTAAAACTTTTTCAGTCATAACCCATAAAAATACCTGAATGCCCACCTACGGACATGCCGCGCCTCCCTTTTGGGCACTACCACATCAGTCAGGATACAACCAGCTCAGCTTACTAAGCCATTTAACGTCTAAATACTCCCCAATTCCAAGCCATTTGATGACTTAACCATCTACTTATTGCCAGAATTAGCAGGACAAAAGATGACCACCAAAAAGCCATCAGCACCCCTTGACCTTCTCATTTACACAGCAGCAAAGGAAAATCAATTCCACTCTTCCTTCCTTAGAAGATGATCTCTAGTGTTTGGCTCCTCTGGCAGCCAAAATAAAGCATGCATCTTTGCAACAGGAGCAAGTCACCTGGACATCCCAAGAGAAAATTCAGTATTTCGTGCCATTACCAAGAATTCAACCTTCCTTATCTCAGCAGGGCTGATACAGCATGCAACAGAGCAAGCCTCCAAATTCACCAACTCTTTATTTCAAGCAGAATTTAAAGACCTAAAGCACGACCCTCCTCCTGCACGGACTACACCACAGCCTTCAGAGCAGCTCCACATTACAGCAGCTCAGCGGCTACAGCCCGGGCTGGAGCAAATCCAGTTGCAGAGAAGTCTCAGCAGAAGATCCCAGCACAGGAACAGCTTTTCATCAGTGGGCAAGGCTGACTGATCTAAACTCAAGATATTCCTTTCCAAGAAAGTTTCTCTCATAGACCATTAACCGCTAATATGCATGCACAAATATGATATGAATGCTTAAATGCAGACAGCTAAGTACACAGGAGAACAGAACTTATTCTGCATCATCCACATAATTGTGCTCAGCTACCAAAGCAATGAACCAAAACAATGGTAAACAAGCATAAAACACTTAATTATGTAGGAAGCAGTATAGAGGACATGGCAAAGTAGCCATGCGTCCAACAGAAATATTAATAATGTTGTTATTACCAAAGTAACCAGTAAAGCAGAAGCAGCAACACTGGGAAAGACGTGCAGAAATGAAAGAATTTTAATTTCAGCAAAGGGCTGAGGTACAATGTGAAGTCTGAAAATCCACTTCTCATCTCCCATCCGAACCTGAAGTTCTAACAAAAACTGATGATCAACTTTAAACAAACATTTACCCAGCTCCCAAGCTATTTGAGTATCTTGTCAAAACACACACCCCAAATAAAGCGTTTCTGAATCAGAAAGCACAGAATGCAAAATTCACAAGAAGAAATCAAATCCTCTCATCTCGGGAAACTGGAAATGTTACTGTTTATAATGCTGCGTTTTCCCTGAAAGCATGCTGTAAAATACTCAGTATGAATCATTTGGCACCGCTAGTGTTTTTGTAGAAGGCCTAAACATTGGGCTTTTTTCCCCTCACTTTTGAGTCTTTAATTCAATATCAAGGTGGGAAATTAATATTTTTGCATTTTATGTAAATGCCAGAAAAACATTTACTGCTTCTTTAGCAGG
>NW_009212146.1:41631-54208 GCF_000690835.1 Fulmarus glacialis
CTAATAAGGTGGTTTTCCGAAACTTTTTAGCAGTACTGTCACCTTGCTAATGCTCTAGAGCTAAATACAAAACATTGTCTGCTGGGATCCCCGAAGACATTATAAACACTGCGGTAGTAAAAAACCATGCAACCCTGCAGGAGTTGGAAATCTTACAGTGCTAAATAAAATCACCAAGTGCAGGGAGAAGCAATAAAGCCGGGAATCTGTGGTTTTCCGAAACTTTTTAGCAGTACTGTCACCTTGCTAATGCTCTAGAGCTAAATACAAAACATTGTCTGCTGGGATCCCCGAAGACATTATAAACACTGCGGTAGTAAAAAACCATGCAACCCTGCAGGAGTTGGAAATCTTACAGTGCTAAATAAAATCACCAAGTGCAGGGAGAAGCAATAAAGCCGGGAATCTCTTTGGTTCTAGAGAGTTTATACTTTCCAAATTCCTTGAACTTGGTAGTTTTGGGAGAGTTATGCAAATATGCCTATTATGTTAAACATCTAACCCTCACGATACGGCATCGTGTTGTATAAAACACTCATCTTTTCTCATGGGCAACCAGAAGCAAGCGACAAAGCAAAGTGGCAAAGGAACAAATACCAGTATAAACTAGAAACTCACTCTGCTCCTGCCTATACTGGAGCAGAGGGGAGGGGGGCAAGAGAAAGCAGTTATCACCTTCGCGTAGGGAACCACTTCACAGGACGTATGTCACATCTGAATTATAGCCACGATCCTGGAGTTCCTCAGCTGAGGAATTAAACCAAGTTTACAGAAATTCACTGATAGGTGAACGCTATCCCCATTCTACTCTGCCTCATACCCCACCCCCAAATCACAGCTGGCAAGTCGTCATCCCCAACTACCTCTGCCAAGCCCTGACAGCCTACGCTGGGCACTCTCCAACACGCGAAAAAGTTCCTTAGTCTCAACATCCATCACAAGCTACTGTCTGGGCTTTGCATCTTCAGGCAGCCTGACCATCTCCCTCTCCCATCCCAAATTGGTACCAAGGCTTCTCCTTGGGTTAATTTGAAGTCTTCCGGGTTAATTTGCAGTCTTCCAAAAAAGTAACAGAGCAACATGATGAAGACCAAGTGTTTCAGTTTGGATTCAAAGACACGAGGCTTCTCCAGACACACGCCAAAGGCCACCTTCAGCCGCTGCACCAAGAGTATGTGGCCACCAGGCTGGGACTCTAAAGGCCATGCCACATCTTCAGGAGTTGATAGCTGTAGAGCCTGCAGCCCCAATTAACCACAAGGCTTGGAGACACACGAGGCTTGGAGTGGAAGAAACACTTCACTAGACACTTGTTAAGCCCCGCTTAAAGTGTAAAGACTATAAAAAACTTAATTTTAGTCGTCCTGCGTTTTCTGCCTCAGGTGAGCATATTTTGCTCCTCATTTTGGAACCTTAGCAGCTGACTCGGTGAGGAGAGCCTGATCTGAATCCAGCCTGCTCACTGCTCCTGTCTGTGCCCGCATTAAAGTCTTCTCTCTGGCTGTCAGCTAAAAGGAAATCAAATCAGCATTGACCATCATGATCAAGAGATCTGAAAACGATGAATACTACACAAAGGACCGTGGCATTTATTTGCAACCACACTGGGCAAACAGGGTGCTGATGGCAACGGCAGGCATGTTTGCTGTACCACAAACTTGAAAACAAGCCCGTTACTTTGGGTAGGTTCGATTCTTTTAGATGATTTCCAAGGCCATTAGCATCACGCACCGCTCAAGCCATCCCTCCAACAGCTAATCATCCGGCCAACCCACGAAATTTCAAAGCTAATATTCCTCCCCGTGTAAATACACACAGAGGCATCAGCTACTTAAGAAATAGTGTTTGCCCTTTTTTGGTGTAACCTCTGACCCCCCCCAATAGGGCTGATGAAGGATGCTGCGGGACACATACAAAACCTTTCCTACCCCCCACGAATTATTTTTGTTTCCCCACACAGGCGGCGCAGGAAGGTTGGTTGGCTCGGGGTCTCTAAGAAAGGCTTTCTGCGGCGGGAGGCGGGTTCGCTGCCGCACACAAGGGATGACCTCTGGCAAGGCCCGGCTCGCACTCGCTACTGTCTTCAGTTTGGCAACACGGCACAAAAGCGGCGTGCAATGTGCGTGCCCCCTCCCGCCCCGGCCCCTCTTCACGGGGGGCCGGAGCTTCACACGTTAACGGGCCCCCTCAAGACAAAGCCCGCGAGTTTCTTAATTAAGTCGAAGTGAAAGACGGCCTAAAAGCATCCCACTTAGGTCCTCGGAGTACCTTCGGTCTGGACTTCAAACGCAGGCCGTGCACTGCCCGTCAAACCGCGGCCTTAATAGCCGGTCGACGATTTTTCTCTTGTAAATGGGGAATGCCGCGCCTTCAGCCCGGCCTCTTCAGCCTCCTCTCATCTTCCCTCCAATTTTAGATGTGTCTCTGGGTTACAGAGGAGGAAACAAAGGGACTGCTTGTGTGTCAGAAGCCCTCCAGAGGGTCTGCGTTTCAGTCCACCCTTCTCCAAAGCAGGGCAGTGTCTGGAGAGCTCTTTAGCAGTTTTCGTCTCATTAACATTTCCATGAGGGATCAAAGAATATATTAAAAAAAAAAAAAAAATCTAAGTACAATTCCTGCTATGGAACAAGAATATATAAAAAAAATCTGCTCAGACGCCTTTCTCCGATCCATTGCATTATTATTAGATAATTGTCTCTTCATGAAACCAGCTTTTATTCCCACTGAACCCCACGAAAGTCTCCACGGATCCGTCCCACCAAGCCTCCCGCTTTCCCATGCTTGTTCCATCGTCGGGGCCGGGTTGCTCTATGTTCCTCCCAAACAGAACCCAATTATTCCCCAGCAGTAAGTCACCAGGAGCAGGAATTGCTTTAATTTTGTCCCTTTGAGCAGCTGCTCGGGGTGGGCTGGGAGATGGCTACGGCCACGGAGCTGGGATGAATACTAAAGAAGCACTGAGGCATCGCGCAGGGGGTGACGGGGTAGGATCTTCTCCTTGAAGGAAGCAAATCAGTGAGCTTTACGTGTCCAAAACAAGCCTTTTTCTTCCCCTTCCTTGGATATTTGCGTGCCCAAACCCTGCCACCATGAGAGCTGCAACACACCTGAGCGCCCTGTAACAGCTTCACCGCTGGTGCTGGAAGCGGGGAACCGTGCCCACCGCCCCGGCCCCCATCGCCGCAATTCTTCCCCTTCTCATTAGAAATGCCCAGCAACACCCCGCAGACAAAGCCACTGCAAACAAAGTGCGGGGAGAAGGGGGGAAGGGGAGAGAAGAGGATTTTTTTTTTCTTTTTTTTTTTTTTTTTTTTTTTAAAAAGAAAGGAGTGCGGAGGAATTCTTCATTCACTGATCTGTAGAATACATTAATATCCCGAAGTGTTGGCACAGCCTCCAATGCTCGGGGGACCAACAATGCAAGCAATGACTCCGAGTCTGGGATCTTCAAATAAACCACCCCTGCTGTCATGGCCACCGGGAAAGAGAATAACAGCAATATTAGCTGACCTTCATTTTGTTGTTTCTCCAGACCTGACTGCTAGACCTCTGTTTGCCTGTTACTAGGATTTCTTGGCTGAAAAATGTGAGCATTTCCTAGACGATACAAGAGGCAGTTTATTAGGTAAATAAACCAGGCCCTAAGCAGTCGCTTCTGCTTGATAATGAGGAGGGAAGGAAAGGAACAGACCTCGCCGCACCACCTAAAACAACCCCAATCAAGGCTCTGTAACTACCACCGCACGCATATTTTTCAACAGACAGTTAATGAACAAGAGAAGGTCATTTTAGCCTAGCCAACTTGTGAGCAAAACCATTTGCTCGGAAAACTATAGGCCATAAAAATCACAGCAGGCACTGTCTGTATAGTATAAAACTGTCCATCTATGGAAGCAGAAAGAAGTTTAAAATAAGCGTATTCTTTCAGGCTTCTGACAAAAGAAAGCATCAAGGAGAAAATGTTTATAGAGGAGCCTTGCAAGGAGGGCTGGGAAGGAGAGCGCACGGGACACACGCGCGGCTCCCTTCTTAGCTGATGGCCAGGAACCACAGTGATAAACCTAATTAAATTATCAGGCAGACAACGACCCAGGGACAACAATTAGGGGCGATTTGCAAGCCTACTGCAAAAAGCTACTGCAGCAAATTAGAGGCAAGTTTTACAACATTTCCCAACACATCTCACAGATAAATGTAATAACCAGAGACGGTTTTAGAAAGCATGGCTTGGAAAATGAAGTTTCCACTGAAACAGAGCTAGTGGCACTGTCTTCCTTGCCAAAAAGGCAATGTTCTGGTGCATTTTTTTTTTAGATATAGAAGATAAGTATTACACAGTAACTACTGTGTGTTACAATCCAAGCGGGGATGTGGTACAAGACAACCATAATGCATCAAAAGCCACACGAGGCACAACCTCACACCTGCAACTCATCTGCAAATCCCAGTACTCACTAGAATTTCACAGCAAAGTCACTAGCACAAGCTGATCATCCTGCATCCTTCCCGTCTTCCACCCCAAAGCAAAAAATTATTTCTGAAGCAGACAGGTTGTATATTGAAACAGTGAATCCCACTTCGCTGCTGCAGCTCTGCGCACAGGAAAGTGTTCCTGCCACCAACGTCCAACACAGTTTGCAGACAACTGCGATGCTCTAGTGACACATCTCTGCTTTCACCGCAGAGGTTTAGAAGTCACTGCAAACCCTAGATCCAACACTGGTACAATGGCATCAACCTGAGCCCTGCGTGTGCCACCTTCGTGTGACGTATGGCAGCGTCACACTGAGCAAAGGATGCAAAACCTACCTGAATCCTTGGGCAAGCAGCCAGCCCATGCTAAAGCTACCTTAAAGGCTACGTTCACCAGGGCTGCACTCACACCTTCAAGCCACGTCAGAGTGATGCCGAAGTCATGGACTGTAATCTGCAAAAACTAAATTTAAATACAGTGTTAAAACTGGGGCTGGTTTATTAAGCTCATGACTTAAAACCCCACTTCACATGGTTGTGAGTTTGGAGAAGCAAATTAGGCTGTGATTGCCCATTCCACCAAAAGGAAGGTGGTGAAGCATTTTCCAGAGGCAGCACACGCTCTTGGACCAACTCGTGGCAGCAAGTCCAACCCAACTCATCGTTGCCAGACATGAAACTGCGCTTTCCGTAGCCGTTCCATCTTTTACAAGCTTAAGTCAGTCAAGAAGGTTTTCTCTTGGGAGTCCTAGCAGGAGGTTAGGGGGCTACGGGTGCTCCTTCAGACTGCACCTTGCCCTCTGCTAGGAGGTAGGTAGGTATCAAAGGGGATGGTCCCATTTAACCCACTGTCCTCCTCCGCGCTGGGTCTGGTGATCCCGCAGCAATAGCCCAAGTTGCTCCTGCGGACTGATCCAGTGGAAATCTCCATCTGCTCTGCAGCTTGCCCGGGGACACGAGCGTGATGTCCCACTTGGGGCAGGCAGCAGGACAGTGCCTGCCAGCAACCACAACTGTACCCCACTGTGTGAAACAGCACCCTCCAGCACTTGCACACCAGCCCAAACCTATCTCCTTGCTGGTGCTTCTGAAAACCCCCGTGGGGCTTTTGACATCCAAGCCCCACAGCCCCAACCCAAGGCTGAGCTGCTTTCAGCAGCACCAAACACGGCACTGGAGCACAAACACTCCGGTTACGACTGTTCTTGCAGACGCAGCTTGTTGGCATGACCAAACGCACAGCTCCCATATGCTTTTCCAATACGAAACCACCAATCCCAGATGCGCAACATGGTTTAATTAACACTCCTGCTGGAAGCGTAACTCCTGCCATTTGAATACTTCAAGACAAATGCTGCATGAACATATTTGATTTTCACCTTAAGTAAATACTTTTTTTAAAGTAACACCAGAGACTTTGACTATCCCCCACCAGACCAGCCACCCCTCAA
Source organism: Fulmarus glacialis (assembly GCF_000690835.1). Classification (NCBI taxonomy): domain Eukaryota; kingdom Metazoa; phylum Chordata; class Aves; order Procellariiformes; family Procellariidae; genus Fulmarus; species Fulmarus glacialis. Next base: position 47,556 of record NW_009212146.1, read on the forward strand.
GGGCAGAGGTTTCTTACTGCTCTTCCCATTTGCCCGAGGACAGTTTTCCTCCACACAATTGCAGGAATCCTACTTTATTTTTGCAAAAGAAGAAAGATTTGAGATCATAGCCCCTGTTGATTTATATCCGCAGTTTCTGGTGGGATCAACATCCTCTATGCATCTCAGAAAGCCCTGAAGAGACAGCATAACCACTTGGTCCCTAGCAAACTAATTTCTCCATTGACCACATCCTCCATGTATTGTTGTGTCCCTCGAGCGCCTGGGGCCTGTGAAGCAGGATTCCAGATGCTGGACCCTCTCTCTGCCCGGGCACTGAGTTTGCAGCAGCGTTGTGCTCAGGACAGCATCTTTGGTTGGGGTGGATTTAGGGTAACAAGATAAAAGAGGCCAGAAATGACTTGCTTGGGTATTTGGGAGCCAAAGAGTAAGGCAGAATTTCAAAGTCGTAAGAATTATTACAAACAGTTAACCAGACAATTTTCCCCCTAGTTTAGTTTTAACGTGGCACAAAATCCCCAAGCCAGAACACCGTTGTATTTCAACTCCAGATCGGGTACAGCAATTATTTTGTCATTGAGCATGTTAGGAAAGAAAAGGCAGAAGGAGACGAGTTTGAGCCTCTTTGGTAATGTACAAATTAACACATTTCAGCACCGTTTTCAGAAATATAAATTAATGATTTAATTCTGCAACATGTATCCTTGGAAACCAAACTGTAAGCAGTTGCCCTCGGATATTTCACACAATTCCAATTTTTTTCAATATTCAAATACAACTAATTGCTTGCCCTTTTGAAGTGATGGACAGCTTGGGTGAGCAGAGGCTTATTTTACCACCACATTTGTACAATCTCGCTACATGGGTTGACAACAGCTGCTCTAAATCTCCTGATAGGTATGAACAAGCATTGATGAAGTTCAGTCTGTTTGAACAGCTGCATATGCAAATGTAATTAAGAAGATGTCTACTGCCTTTTGCTCTTCTATCCATGCCCCCCCGCTTCTCCCTCTCCCCTTACTCTGTCTCCTAACAGGGAGGGATGCCATTCGATGGCTTCAGACTTGAACCCATGCCTGATTTACGTCTCACAACCGAGTCCCAAAAATGCCACCCTCCAGCCCCCTCTACCATCATTCGGGGTGTCCTTAAATTTAGGGCTCAGCTACTGAAGAGCTGATTATTTTACAACCTCCTTGCCCACGTATCGACACTGTCACTTGAAAAGCAAACCCCTTGTCAGTGTATCGCAGCCAAGTAATTTTTCCCCACCTCATTTTACGGTGATCAGTTTGTGACTGCCCTGCATCCCTTATTTACGCTATACTTGCTGTGCAGCCTTAAGTTAACCATTTCACTTGCGTCTCTATCTGCAAAAGTTATCCAGGGAGATACTCTGGGGGTCACCACAGCCAGAAGAAGGCACATGGGAAGAGGTGGCACAGGTGCAGAAGACTAAGACAAGTGATCACTGGTTGAATGCGCCAAGCCAGGGCTTGGTGGGAGGATGGAGAAGGCTGCAGTGGTTCTGGAAGGTCTCAGTGCCACAGGGCGAACAGTCATTACATGAAGCAAGTTGGTTAATGAAGCCAGAAGGACTGATGCACACAGAGATCCAGGTCTTTCCCTTCAAACTGAACGTTATCTGGGATACGTATCCCAAAACTAAGTGGACCGAGCTGCAGCCGCCTGTCCAGCACCAGAGAGGAACCGCAGCATCCGCACAACCGCACTGTGGAAGGGAAAAGGTGATAGGAGCAACCACAAGCCTGTCCGATTAACCTCAGCAGGATGGAGGCTCTAGAGCAAACCGAAGAAAGACAAATTAGAACACGAAACTAAACGGTAAACAGGGTAGAAAACAATGGGACTGTACTGAAGGGAAATCAGATCAAACAGAGCTAATCAGGTTAGCCTGATAAGATAATGAATTTTCTAGACAAAGGAAGCATGATAGATCCCATCCACGCAGACTTCAGCAAAGCATGTGATACAGTGCCATGTGGGAAATTATTAAATGAAAAAGACGGGGATTAGCAGAATTGTAAGGCCAGGAAACTGGTGAAAGGCGAAGCAGCGCTGAAAGAAGGATCAGAATGGATGGAGGTCACCAGCAGAGCTCCTCAAGGAATGGTCAGGAGGCTGATCTTATTAAATATTTTTATTAATGACCTTGGCACAAAAAGCAAGTGTGCTAATGAAATTTGCTGATGACACAAAGTTGGAAAGCAGCATCAGCACTGAGGAAAGCTGGGACAGCATATAGGAAAAAAATGGGTAACTCTGAAGACGAATGGAGGAAGGTTGAAATTCAATGGGATGAAAGAGGAAGCCACACACTTGGGACAAACAATAGTTTTTGCTACGAGTTAGAAAGAAAATGAACTCAGGTGGAAAATGTTCAAGATTGAGAAAGGCCCAAGCAAACAGCTCAAAACAAAACTGACTGAGGCTGTAACTGAAATATTTCCAGCAGCCAGAGAAGTGCTAGAGCCAGTGGGCAAGCCATCGTGAGAAGGCTCCAGGGATGCTGCGGTTAGTTCTCATCGTTAAAAAAGAAAAAGTTTAAGTAGGAAGAAGTGCAAAAAAGGGCTTATCAGAAAACAGAGTAATTTAGGAGGTTAAAGTGTAAAGACGCTTGTTCAGCCCCACAAAATAAAAGCTGTGAGGGAACACTGGGTGATCTCTTAGATAGACACATTTGGGGGGGGTAAAATAAAACACGGGAAAGAACTATTCAAGACACCAGAACAAGGGTTGCACGTGGGCACCATGAAGTATCCCTGACAAGTCTAGGCTGGAAATAAGTTTATGACCATTGCAGCCTTCCAATAGGAGTAATGGGGGGGAAAAAACAAGCTTGTTCTCAGAAATTTATCTTGAAGGGATCCTATGACCCAGAAGGCTCTTCCCGTTCTTTCCTGCTAAACACATAAACACACGAAGAGCTGACAGCACGTGTAAACACCATGCTCCTCACCTGGAAAGAAATTCATAAAGCAACTCCAAAACACCTTTTTAAAAAAACAAAAAACCAAACTGCTTATGACTGCTTAGGTCTATCCTCTTTCATCAGTTGAATCCATTTCAACTTCTCAGCATGAGCAATTTTAAGCCAAATACTTAAGTTGTGAATATAGCATGTGTGAGGAGGAGGAGGCACGGAGAGGCCATGAGATGGCCGGAGGGTACAAAGGCACTGGGGGAGCAAGGGCCCACACTACCAGCAAAGGCATCATCTCAGCCCCATGAGTGACCTTTTTCTTCAGTGTATTTGCTGAATCGGAAAGCATGCTTTGGGATGTTTCATTCACACCGTTAGTCATCCTGTGAGCTCCTCACCTGCCCCTTGGGGGCTCAGAGCTAACAAAGCGGAGGAGAAGCATTTCATATTATGGGGAAACAAGATGCTAAGACAACAAATGAACTGGAAGTCTTAGATTAGCAAAGTGCCAAAATTACTGGACCTGTCCGTTTAAAAGTTGTTCTATTAACATAATTAATGAAGCCACATTTCCCACTATGTCCCTAAGATAATCTGCTTTGAAGCTTCTCTGATGTCTAATGGAACTTGAGCTCACCCTGCCTTCCCCCCCTCAACGGGGCCCTTAACTGGATCTCTCTAATGAGGATAAATGCTCAAGTAAGCTTGTAGTAACTTCTTATCTTTGTGACCTCTATCTCCAACTAATTTCAGCTTCAATTAGCCAACAGGTTCAGAAGTCAGTGGGGCAAGGTGGGAGGAAGAGCACGGCCGGCACATGTACAACGGGGCTGCGAACCCATCGGTTCCTCCCAAAACCAGGCTTACCTCCTGCAGACCTCCACTTCCCCTGGGTGCAGCTAACCCACACTCTCACGGTGAAGTAAAATGTGCTGTACGAGAGGAAAAAAACCACTTCAGGGAACTCAGACGAGAACCACAGCGCAAGGGAGGATGATGCACAAGGTAGCAAGACAGTGGAAAGCTAAAATCTGCAGCGAGATCTGCTGGACTCCTGGTATTTCCCAGCAGGCTGGCTGGCAGCAAGTGAGGGCTGTAGGAGAAGGGAACGAGGAGACAGAAAAGCCCAGATGAAACTCCATCTTCTGTTCAATCACAGCTGCCCTCGGCCACCTCGCTGGGCTGCTCTGGTCCTGGGAAGATGGAAGTGCCGATGCAATTAAGACACCAGCGATCAGTTGAAGATGGCTGCGACGAGCCCAGTTTAACCAACAGATTCATCGTTCTTCTGCTAAAGTTTCTTTTCAAAGCTTTCTCACAGGGGTAACAGCTCAGAACAAACTTTTCAACCTGTAATTGCTTAAAATGGAAGAAACTGAAGGAGGGGGAAAAATAATTAAAAAAAAATCAGGAAAATATATAACTTGCCAGGCCAAGAAAACTCGTCCCGCAGAAGCTCGGACAGGTGACTCAGAGCCAGTGCAGTTGTCAGAGCAGCACTGGGGAGGAATATCGGCGTAACTTCTCCGAGAGTCAGATTGCAGGAAAGGTTGATTTAATGGCACACTACACCAGCTTCTCCACTCCACTGAGAAAAAAATAAATGGATGGGGACTTGCTCATCTAAACACATAGCGTACGTCAGAGGAACAAACCTGAGTAACTGCCATCCATAATTTATACAACAAATTAAATCCATGGCAAAAATAACCATAACTTAGAACGGAGCGATTGTAGAATCTGGCAGAAAAAGGCCCCAGCCTGCATGAATCATTATTTTCTAGAGGAAACCTTATATAATCCAAGCTACTCTGTTTTAAAACAAATTAAACCTTTCAAAAACTCCAATTAATAGGTTTGGCAAAGCTCTGTCTTTAATTCAGGTATTTTGGTGATTTGCTAAGATAAAAAAACCTACCTGGTACCGACTAACTTTACGGTAGTCTACACTCTGCTTTTAGCATCTCCAAAAACCTCCATCAGAAGGCGGAGGGGAGATGAGAGCATCTACCTGGGGCCGGAGGAAGGCGATTAGATTGCAATGCCATCTTGTGGAATAGGAGAAAACGAAAGACGGAAAATAAAATTGCTCAGCTGCCACTTTGCAATTGTATATTATTTTAGAGGACACAGATATTGGCCCAGCAGGGTATATTCGGTGGTTGCTTCTCATTTTCCTCGTTTATCTGAAAGGTTTGAGGGAGGCACGCAGTAATAACTGCAGAGACGTGGTCTGCTTCCCTCATGCTGCCTGGAAAGGGATGGACATGCCTGTCAGAAATAAGACTGCTCTTTTTTGCTTGTTTCTAGCCTTTACTATGAGAAAGTCACAACCTTCTGTGCTGCTGCCCCAGGAAACCAGCTACCGGAGAGCCACCAAAAAGAGGGGCTTGGGTAGGACCACACCAATCCCCCAGATCCTCCCCCCAATCCATGGTATAGTTTAGCAGGACCTGAAGAACATTTCTGACTCCGTGCATCGCACAGCTTGCCTGCAATCACCTCCGCGCAGGTCACATCTGATACTTAGGCTCCCAGCTGTGTCCTGTGTTACTAAAATCCCTGTAGATCGCCCTTATCACAAAGCCTGGTTTAACCATCCTCTCTGCAGGGAGCTGCCTACTTAGAATTCTTTAGGTAAAAAAAAAAAAAAAAATTTACAAAAGTTAAGGATGGGGGGAAGTTACAAAAAAGCACCATCCGGGTAAGCCAGGATGTAGCTATGGATGGTGACAAACTTTCTTCTCTCCATGATGAGGCCAACTGCAACCTACGACCAGGGAGAAAGAACCACGGACTCTTTGCAGACTCCTGACTAATACTAAATGCTTGAGCCTAATGATGAACAGAAATAAAACCAACCCAGACAGGTGCATATTGTGCTGAGCGGCCGTGTTTTGGCCCCACGAAACCTGCACCCACTTACTTGAAATGGGCTGTACCCCCAGCCCTCGGGGACCTGATGCGGTGGCACAGCCTGCGCTCGAGCTGCCAAAGCCTGGGGACTGCAAGCAAAGGGTTGGTGCTGGCAGGCTGCTCTCAGGACGGGTGCCGAGGACACCAAGGGATGAGCTGATGCTGGAGCCCACTCAGGTCAAGAGAGGATTAAAAACCACATAGGAGCTGCGCAGTGAACCCAAACAACACACCTGCTGAGAGTTTGACAGCGATGCAGCAGCACTCTTTTCAGGGCACACATTTTCCCTTAAATAATTTCTTTTTTTTCCCAAAATTTTGAAAATTTTGAGAATTTTTGGAAAATGTGGAGATTTTTTCCAATTGGAATCGGAATGGATGGGATCACAGTTAGGCTATCTCTACCCAGGAAATCCAAAAATACTGAAGGAATCAGTTATTAAGGTATTGTGGCACTTGCCATATCATCAGGTTGTTCCAGCTCAAGGGTTTGTTTGGGGCAAATTTGTTCCCCACCTCCCCCAGCATCTCAATTATTGGGCATACGTAAACACAGTATTGCCTCAGATAGCTGTTTTACTCTGTATTATACTTTAATTTTTTGCTTCTTTTCAAATGCAGTTCTTAAGAGGACGTTCTGAGGGTTAAAATTTCTAATAAAAAAGTTAACGAGAAATGGTTACTCAGTGTTACTCTGCAAAAAAAAGCCCCAAAAGGTATGGAAACTGGGAGAGAGTGGGGACAAACAAACCCAAGAGAACCAGTGGTAAAACTGAAAAGTCAGGATTGTGCA